>NC_053038.3:127825384-127840384 GCF_002575655.3 Aegilops tauschii subsp. strangulata | reverse complement strand
ACGACCTAAAAGAAAAAGAGGAGACTGACTCTGACCTTTCAAAGCCCTATCTCATCTGGTTGATAGTAGAAGGTACGTACGATGATACCATGGACATAAACGAGGTCGAGCATATCTTTAATGATTTCAAACTAAAGCGTACCTAAAGCCTGCCCTGGATATGAAAAAGGGATTTGAGCCAGAAGAAGATGAGGATCTATCACCAGATGAGGAAATGGAAACAACTAAGTATTAGTTAGGTTTAGGTTCAGGAAATGGAAATGGTAACAGCGGCCCAAAAATGGTAAGGTTTTCTTTTCAAAGAAAAAGGAACGCAAAAGTTTTGCGAAATCCTTATCTTTCGGCTTTTTAAAGAAGATAGGCCATTACAAAACAAGGTATAACAGTCGACTTTCCTATCAGGATTTTACAACCTGAATACCAAGGGACCACTATTAGAAGAGAGCATAATAAGTAAATGCCGACGCCATCTTTGACTTTTTGGATGGTCGGCGGCGCCATAAACTCGATAACCAGCACCGCGGAGTCAAGAAATTCAACTAAAGAGAATCCTAAAACAATCTTATTCGAGCACACACGGGACCCACAACAATGAAATTCACACAAGCGGCAATCATCCGAGCAGAGAATGGAGAAGGGAAATATACTTGAAATTGTTTTTTTCCGAATGAGAAATCCTTTGGCAAACTCCTTGCAAATCTGTAGAGATAGGGATGATCGGCAAGCGCTACGAGCGGGGCCGATGTTTCGTGTTGTGGGTGGCCATCGGATTGTTCAGCGTGCCCATGCGGATCCCTACCAATGTCCTAGACTACAAGTTCGACAAACTTCCGGCTTGGGTCAGGATACAAAGTTACCCGGGATGGGCTTGCCCTCTGGATCACGCTGGGTCCTTGCTTGTTCCAATGTCATGCTAGGAATGTATCACGTGCCCATGCAAACCAAAAAAAAGCAGATACAACTATTACAGATCCTAGTCCTATTTCCCATCAGAACATAAGGGAGTGGGCTTCCTTTGTAACAGCTCTGTTCTGGTCGTGGCTCACCTCACTGGACCAACGCTTCTGGTCGGAAGCTGGTCGATCGCCTGGTCGGCAACCGGCACAACACCTTTGCCAGTGGGATTTCTGTTGGTTTTCGTACTATGCGCAATGAAAGTTTCCAAAAAAGGAGAGCTCTAAAAACAGCGTTCTACGGGGAGAATGTGATTTTTGTATACTTTGACCCCATACTGGCATGAAACTGATAGGAAAAAGGACCTCAAAAACACCCATTTATTAGGGGAATGTGAAAATTGATGGTTTTCGCCCATACTGGCATGAAACTTTCTCTTTTATTGAGCTCAAAAACAGGCAGAGGGAGATCAGAAAAAGTGTCAAATCCAATAGAAGAGAGAACGATGGCCCAAATAGAACAACTTACTTCCTCTATCCGAGTTGGCAGTCAATATCAAGATCAGAGCGCGAGAGCAATGAAACAACAAGTCCACCGTCCCTTCACCAGCCAAAGAAAGGAGAAGACTAAGCAGCTCAATAGGGTCTCGAGTACGACTATAGTACCAAAGCTTGGTGCTTCTACCAGTCAAGCAATTACCACGGGTGGATATTCAATAGAAAGCCTACTTGAGTAGGTCAAACAGCGGGGATCTCTCAGTTCCAATGGCTGGATCTCAGAATCGCGTAGATGGGTAGAAGTAATGGGCAAACGCACCTAATTTAGAGATTTCAACTACTACGGTAGTGATGGGGTGCCTGTTTACCTAAGTAGGCCTAGTTCTTTCTATAATGAGCATTCGCGTCCGGGGACTTTGATCCAACTTCAGCCGATGGGGAAACGGCAAGGGATGCACCGGTATCTGGACACGTGATGGACCCAGTAGTAAATATTCCTTTGTGGAAGGCTTTGGTTATACCTGGGTGGCAAAGCGAAGTTTCTGGTGGGTAGGTGTCTAAAACAACCCTCTGCAAGGAAGCACGCCCGTATCAATCCTTTAATCGGAGACTAGACTAGCGTTAGGAAGGACAAAGGAGACAGACAGAATTTACAACAGAAAAAAGGACTTTTTGAAGTTTGAGTGAGGATAATTGTCTTAAATCTCGGAGAATCGGCTGAAAAAACACGGAATTGTCTTCGGCTTTGTAAGCGAAAATGTCCAGTAAAGCCTATCTCGCTTTTAGCCTTCATGGTGAATGGCCCACCCTTTCTTTGAACCTTGTCAATGATCGAACGAACTTATAGATATGAACTGAGTGCCATTTGATGAGTAAGATCGAACAAGGGAGAGGGATATGGAAAGGATGAAGTAATGAAAGAGGAAGTCATACCGGTTAATGCTACAAGTGCTTACCATATTTCTTGAAATAATATTCATCATAAAGATTCACAACATTATTGGCTGCCTCGCCAGGAGTTTGGAACTGGTGCTTCGCGTTGGTTATGACTTGAATTATGCGGTTTAGCTCCACTAAATCAACCTGTGGCGCTGAGTGTAACTTCACGTTTTCGACAAAACTATCGAAAATCCGTTGCTGGGGTGCCTTTCTCCCAAATTGGGATATAAAGGCGAGAAATCTCTTCTCGAGCATATCAGGGGTTATAGTTTCCGTCCCGGAAGTCGAGGCATCTGCATTTTGTGCAGGGTCGTTAGCGGGCGAGCATTCCGCAGTGGTAATTCTAGACTGCAGCACGGCGATCAAAATAAAGCCCGTAAAAACGTGCCCAGCCCAGACAGGACAACGTGGCCATAAAGCGCGAACCAACATCCGTGATACGAAAACAAAAATAAGAATGAGGAAGAAAAAAATGGGAGAAGCATTAAAATTCAAGCCGAGCACGAACTTACCAAACATTTTGGAGCAAAACACTTCCAAACGGCACATTATCCGCAACATGGAATGAAAGAGAAATTCAAATTATGTAAGGTTTTTAAAAAAGTCCTGCGTAGAGTCCACGGGGAGCCTTTTTCGATTTGATCTCTAGTAAAACTAAGACTGGAGCTTGAAGCCACGACTCTATAACCTGAAGAAGCCTAACTTATTCATTTTTATACGATTTTCTGACTCTCATTTGCCTTTAATTAAAATATGATAATCTTCGATTGGTAGAAGTGAGTCCGGATCTCCCTCTTTTCCACTAAACCATTTCATTTCTATATGAAAATAAGAGATGCTTCTAGGGACAATCAAGATCACTAGGAAAGAGCTGAGTTAAAGTGGCACTCACTTGATTAAAGGGTTTCGTGTGTACTGACTGATCTAAGTGCAGAACCATTCAAGAAACGTAATTGAAAGAAAGAAAGAGCGCTATTCTTCTTTAGTTAGGTACTGCCATCAATGAGTTTGCTAAGAAAGACCCCGGTGGAATATTTGGCCTGCTTACTAACTTATAGGCTTCAGAGGGGACCCTTTCTCGCCAAGCCCTACCTACAGGGAGTGTAGGATTTCGTTCGCAACTCTTTTTCCTAGAAATCTCAATCCAGTGAGTCACTACTCCTTTTCTCAAACAAGAAGCTGACAAAGAGATCCATCCATTTGATTTTCCCAAGAGACTGGTTTGATTCCACCAGAGTCTCTCTTAGCGCATAAGTAGAAATTCATTCTGATTAGCATGAAAACCATTCTGCAAGATATCAAGAAATTCTTTAAATAAGTCATCATTCATTAGCGCGTAAGAGCATTCATTCTATCAACGATATTTCTCGAACTGGCGCACTTCCCTGTAGAGAGGAAAGTAGGAGATTTCTCGTAAGGATTATACGTGATTTTCCCATTATGTGAGCGTGCATTTCCTCAATCATTAAGAATTGGGCCTTGGGAAGAAAAACTAGTTCTATGTCAATTCTACAGCCAGAGAAAGAGGGAATGAATGATCGGTCTCATTCTGGATCTCTTTCCTTGTGCCCTAGTCCATTCCATCTATCTTGATTGCAACTTGGATTCTTTCTTGACTGCTATTTGGATTGGTAGTCCGTCAAATCTCTAAGCAGGTGGCTAGAAAACCTTCCGGAATAGGAGGAATATCAGATAGTTTCTCATCAGGAATGGAATTCGGTTTCCAATCTGGTCACACATGACTCTTGCCCTAAAGCAATTTCTTGATTAGGAGCAGTGGGTGGCAAAGGAATGCCTGCCTATCCATAGCCGGGCAAATTGCTGCATATTCAAGTCACCCAATTCTCTTCTCTTGCACTATGTCTATTGGAATGGACCCTTGATTCTCCAGCAGATCCTCCTGGTATGGAAGGATATCATCCACAAAACAGATTGCGGAAAATGCCATCCAAGTTCGCAAAGGAGCGGTCTTCCTAATCTCTCTTTTGTTTGTGGGAATCTCTAGTGAGACCTGTGATAGAAGGGGTCAAGGTGAATTTAAGTCCTCTTTCTCTCGGAAATATACGCCACATGCCAGTGATCGATCTCTCTCAAGCTAGGTATCGGTGAAGTCCGTCATTGAATTGAAGTGGTAGAGTGGTAAGTGGGCGTATGATCTATGGATTTCCTATCAGTGGCATTAGTTCCTTCTCTAGATAGATGGCTATTGAGCTTCTCATTCGTGAGAGTCATGCGCCGGATCAAGGGCTCTCTCATCTCCTATTTGGAAATGTATAGGTTCTGTATGTAAGTGGCCAGTGCCCGCGGGTAAAGGCTGATCATCAAAAGTCATCTAATCCATCTAAGTGCCGGTATTGCCCAGTGCTTGACTGGAGTTGTCATGATACCCGGATACTCACCTCACTATACGCCAATTCAGGGAAAGGTCATGCTGGGAAGCTTCCTTGAAAGATAGTCTCAACACTCTCGATGAGAAACGAGAACCCAGCCAACGAAGGTTTATGCATATATTGGTCCGCATCCAGAGGAAGTCAAGGTTTCCAGATGTGCTCATCCCTGCTTGCTGATATGCAAATCGATTGGAATTGGCAAATCATAGAGTTTGTCGCTGACAAGAGCTGTTTTGGCCATGGTGATCCTCCTCTCAATACCCATTCCTGCGAATTCCCAATCCAATTATATTAGTATAATGTGTAGAAGAAAAAGGGGAATCCATGAGAAAGCCCATATTGTTCGTGGCAATGGAACATTCCTTTCCACTTTTTAGAATGGAGATCACTGACGAGCACTCTTGCGCAAATCAAGAGTAAAGGTAGGAGCTATGAAGCTGTCCCGGGTAGGAAAGGATCCCTTTGAGTTCATATTGCTGCAGGAGAAAGAGAAGGGCACAGAGCTTCTATATACCACTGGATTCCACCAGACTGTTCTGTGGAAAACACGGCACCCTATCCCTTCCCTGACGGGAACCTGGATACCATAGCATAGGAACCTCGAAAATACGTATTATAGGTTGGTTGTATACACAGTCATCCTTTAAGAAGATAAGAGAGCCCCGCGGACATTTCCTTCCTCGAAACCTGGAAACTGATACTGCCTCGATTCTGCTTCCGTCTATCATGTCCAATCTTACTTTCGTGCCGATGAAGGGCAGTCCGGAAGGTGGAGTTAGCACCGGGCCTATTCTTAGAAGAATAAGTAGGAGTAGGAGCACTCTTCTTCCTCAAGCGTAGTCGTATTAGTTGGATCCGGCATCCTTTCGACTGGAGATACCCTAGCATTACCGGCTTCCCGGCATACTGGCAAGTTTACTTGACTCACCCATTCTTGAGACTGGCCTGGCCACTACTTTGTTTGATTTCCTTGTCACTGTAGTAAGCAAGCGGCACCTATTGATCTACTTCCCTCTAGCATCACTCATCCTTACGGCACTAGTCCATCCATCCCTCGACCGAAGAGAGTCTTCCTCCTCACGGAACTAGGGTTTGGTTTCACAGACAAGACTTTCGAGCGCGACGTTGCGCACATCCTCTTGCTTGGTATCTTTTCTAGTGTACATCACATTCATTTTCCTTTCCATGAATTTTCCTTTCATGTAGATATGATAATCTTCGTGGCATCAACCTCATATAGGAGCTGCCAGTAGTACTTTCGCGGTATTTTAAAGCAGGCAAACTTATGATGCGAGTCTAGTTAGAATAGAACCAGTGCACTCTGAAATCCGAACCAACCAATACGCTTCGCTTTCCTCTGCTCGTATAGACTCCGTTCGTGTTAGGACATCCATAGCCAATAGTAATAGTAGCTAGTAGCTTCGCCCCCCTTGCCCCCGGAAAGGTTCTCATTCCTCACTGGATCTAGTTGACTTGCTGCTACAGCAATCAATCTATCTATATGTTCCGGACGGAAGAGAGAGTTTCCTACATTCCCATTCCCATGAACTGAACATCGGGTACCAACGATCTGGAATCCCGTGCTGAAACCTAAAGATATGCACCTGTGCGGACCAACCTGGCAATCCTCCTGTCTATTCTTTCTATCTGGACTAGCGGTTCCCACTGGAGCTTACTACTTGACTAGAGCACTTGAACTTGTTAGTTTCATTAGTCAGTTTCCTAGCATAGCAAAGTGAGTTTCCCATCAACGGATTATCATCCTGTTGTTTCCATGAACATCAGGTACATATGTGAACCTGTCAACGGAGCGGAACATATGATATGAACCAAGTAGATTCGTCTTTTTGCTCGTAACGTTAGTAGTTACTCGCTCATTAGTAGTGAACTATGATCATTTGTGAGGAGTATGTTTTCAACTCTATGTATGTCAATTCGAGAGTAGAGCGATCTATGTCAACCAAGAGCAGAACTCTCTCTATTTCCGGCACATGCTTTCTTTCAATCAAGAAGAAGATTATTTCATATTTTATCATTATCCGGACTGCTATCTACTATCTACCTATCTAGCTACCCGGGCTCGTTGTGAGGCGGGACCCAACCCTCCTCTTCACTCCACTGCTTCAACAGAAATGGATCCATCATCTGCTACCCATGAGTAATAACGTTACGAATCTACCACTGATCCCGAGGGCAAGTATGAAAAAGAGAGTCAAGCAAGGTTGGATTCATATGTTCCATTTGAGTAAGCCTCTGATGCCCTGCACACATAGCTTCTTGCATGCCCGATGGCAGGACAGATCTCCCAACCTGGAGTATATTCCCGGCCCCGTAGCTTAGCTTAAGATCTTCGTATTTCAAGTCCACCGGCATGGGACCCGACCTTGGGAATAAGCCCCGCCCTGTCCTCTAAGATATGAGATCCACCCACACCCAAACCTGGAAAAGCGGCAGGCTCTAGTCGAACTCCATACCAGAAGAGAAGAGAACCCTTTCCGTTGGAAGAAAGAGAAAAGGGGCCGGGCTATGCACTTCAAGAGAACCAACCCAAGAAGCACTCAATAAACTATTATATATAGTCCTGGCCAAGAGAAGGCCACCAGATCAAAGCAGGAATGGGTACTACAGCACCAAGAAAGATCGATGGAAAGGGACATGAAACTATTTTAGATGCACGCTCTAGCTCTAAAGCAAGCTTATACGCACTCATAAAGGTGCCGTCTAGTGCCGTGAAGATAAACCGATTCTCTGACCATCCCTCGAGATAGCCTTTGATTCTCTTTAAGGATCCGGGAGGCATATAAGGATGAGTTAGCCGTAGGATATGATTCCTTCTTGGGAAGGGAATAAGGGGATCGAGAATGATGCTGCAAACAAGATAAGGGATTCACCAAGGCAGTATTACTATGGAAATGGTATAGAGCTAGCCCAGAAAAGAGAATCCATGGCATGGCTATTCACTCAATCAAAAGAGAAGGTCATAATCTGGAAACTATTCCAACACAAAAGGGTTCTACGCTAGGAATCACTAAACTAGACGAGCACTTCTCAAGTGCCAGCTAGGAAACTGTCTGTACTGTAAAGCAACCTTGTCCCCACCCGTAGAGAACTTTTAGTAGATGGAAGCGAGCTCCCTAGTCCTATTCGACCCACTTGGAATTCCCTTATGTGAATCATTCATGTAGCATTGATATACGAGAATTCGAGATTGCTCCACCGGGCCTGACTAGTAAATACAGTATACGGGGAAGAGAGTCTTCTGAACCTGAAACCTATGAAGCAAGGAAATCACTCTACTCTGCAAGCTATTCCACTGGAAAGGACAGGTTTCTAAAGTAATGGGATTAGTACTACTTAATTAAGGAAGGGATGAGTGCTGTCTTCCAGGCGGGGGTTCTAGCAACTAAAGCAGTGGAAATGTTCTCGTTCTCTCATGCTTCAAAGCAAAGAGTTGTGCCTGGCATTCCCATTTGTCTCTCTCTATCGAAAGCTAGGTCAAAGGTGCCTGTGCTCGAAATGCAACATCACTCACTTGGCCTAGTGGGTCGGGGTTCATCAAGCTTTTCATCTCCTGAAGCCACAAGTCTAGTATAGAATCTGCTCTTTAAGGTCGAGAATCTGCTCTAGAAGGTCGATTAGGCCTTGTCATCATGTCATCGGACTCCACTGGTATCAAAGTTCTCGGCCCTTTTCTTATATTACTTTAATTATATTATAGAAGTGTGCGCGGTCTTGTCTCAGCATTCGAGGTTGGATGTGTTTCCTCAGTCATCGTTCGAGGAAAGCAGAGGCCCTCGCGGAAAGATCAAAGAAAATGAAAAGCACAACGGCCTCTACCTAGAGCAAAGAAGCTTTGCCAGTCTTATCACCGGATTCACCATAATCAGCTTTAAGGTCCTGACTCTCAAATCGGATATCTCTTTCGTTCACAAGAATTGCTTATTATGTATGATTTGTGATTTGAAATTCTTTCTATTTACTATTTTGACAGAATTCATGAACGAGTAGATCAAGGAAAAGAAAGCAAAGCATTCACTCCTAAACTAAAGAACTAATCTACTGAGCTAGCCTCCCGTTATGCGCCAATGCTTGAACAGGACCGTTGACCTTTACCAAGCCAGTTTCCTATAGTTGACCGATACAGTTCGCAAGGCGGATGTGACCGATGGATTTGAAGAAGGAACTCATTTTTTTACTGATTCTGACCGTTTACCAGAAGAGCGGTATGGTTCAGAAGAGGTACTCATAATACATATATCGTTTAATGAATTGCCCGATCGATTACCAATTCATTAAGCCTACCTATACCTCCTAAGGTTCCAGCCTACCTGTCAACCTGCTCTGACATACCCTTCTAGCTCACTTGAAAGGAGAGTTGTTGCTACTGTATGAAAGTCTCAATTAAAGAAAGGGATAAAAAGACATACATTCACTCGGTTTTAGCGTAGTTTTTATGTTTCCTTCCATTCATAAGAAGAAAGAGGTTATCTTTTAGCTCCGGGTCCGACTTATAAATAGGGTACTTGACCTTAGGATCGAATCAGGCTCTCCTTGGGATAAGCCAGAGAATGGATCAGCCGGGCGAAGTAAGTGATAGGATCTCCAGGATTCTAAATTCCATGCCCGGGGAAGTCTAAGAGGATAAAGGAGGATGTTCCCTGCAGGGCATTTCGCGGGGTTAGGATGTGCATGTTTACCAAATGAGCGGAAGACTTGACGCGAGCCAATGAAGCGCTGCTAAGGCGCTCCGGCTTTCCCCTGTTGAGTCGCTCTTTCCTGACCTTCTAAGTGAGTTCTAGCTTGAGCTGGCATAGTTTGTTCCGCTTGTAGGCCAAGGTTGAGAATCCATACGGAATGGACGAGGAATTGAGGTAGGGAAAGGAAAGGTAACACCCAAAGCATCAAATGGACACGAATACATCTTAGTGGCTATTTCTTACTACCCCAAATGGGTTGAAAGCGGCATCTTATCGAACACTGACATCGGAAAAAAGTGGCCTACTTGAAAGAAAAGAGAATCTGCCTTTCTTTTCAAAAGAAACTACTGGAATGAAATCAGCTCCGGGTAGAGATGGAGGGGGCTTCGTAGCTTGACTTTAACGGATCCCTTGCTTCATAGAATAGATGGCTAAGCTGTCTTCTTTCCCCTTCTTATTAGTCTCATATCTTCTATCCATCGATTAGTATGAATGAGATCATCTATTTCCTTCTCTTTGGCGGATTCAATCATGCCTTGGATTTCCTTCTTTAAATGGCCTTTCATGCTTACTATAACTAGTTATTTCGGTTTCTACTGGCTGCTTTAACTATAACCCCAGCTCTATTTATTGGCTTGAACAAGATACGTCTTATTTGAAATGAATCTTACGAATAAGTAAGAAAAAGGTAATCGTCTTTTATTTAAAAGACCTTGAGTTATAAGCTGCTGCTTCGAGACTCAACTCACCATGTCTGCTGGGAGGAGATACCAGATAAGGCAAAGAATTGAGCCAATCACATCCCTATTCCTATCTTATGCACCTATTATCAGTGGACACTCAAATCGAATCAAACTTTCTTTAGCAATTGCCTCTCCTATGGCGCATTCTAGGATTAGTGTTAGTCCGTGCGATTGACTTATTCTTATCTTTAGCTGCACCGTAACAGGCTTATCTCGGATCATGTGAGTGAAGCCGTTGTGAGCTGGCATTAAGTCTGCAATCATGAATTACAATCCTTTGTGCCACATCGAAATCCTGCTACCGAATTCTAAGCTTCCCTTCCCTAGAATCTGATTACTCCAAGTCTCCAATAGCATCTAACCAATCCATTAACATGATTGCGTAGTGAGTTGAGGCTCCATCTTTAGTAAATAAAGCAAAGATTTCTGAGCTAGGAATCAGAGGAAATGCTCTGACTCAAATCCAGATACAATTTGATATGTCGGAGACCTGTGTGACTCCCTACATGTATTTGAAGAGTCCCTCAGGATCATATCACAATAAACTAGACTGGTCAGGATGCTCCAACTAACAATCTAGAATCCATACTTGATAGGATCAAGAATAAAAAACATGATATCAAGAATAGCATATTGAAAGATCCCAATCATTTTTCTTGATAACTTCTTCAACCTACGTATTTTGCGTATAAATTGGATCAATTATTAACAAAATAAGGAGCAAACATAGGTATCAGATATCAGGAACATAAGCTTACCCGGGAGAAATGCACTCTGTGTTAGTCTGATCACTTAGCTTTTGCTTTCGCACTCCCTACTGATGCCTATTGCATGACTCTCATTCAGTCAAACTAGAAACTGTGTTTACAGCTGGAACGATGAATGTAATCCTACTATTCTTTAAGGAAGGGTAGGGTCGTCTGAGTATGGTACTATGGACATCAGGGCATATTGAATATAGTCATCTAATTTGGTGTGCTGACACACCCAGAAAGGTTTCTACCTACGCAAGGAAAATGAAGAAAGCAAGCCAAATACTGAAATGTATTAAGCTATCGATCGGGGGACATAACACTATGAGGGTTGTTAAGGCGGGGCTAGGAGCTTGATATGCTGCCGACTCAGAATCAAATGAGCACAGGGGACCCTAGTCAACATTCATATTTCTACCCACCGGTGGATGATCGGTCACCTTAGTTCCAATTTAGCTACTGTTCATTTTGTTGAACTCCAAGAAGGACCGATTGCTACGTACTCTTGAGAAACAAGATGTTATGACGCCGCTGTGCCCGCGGTCCAATGATCCACCTATGTTTGTGTCGGATCTTATCCATGCTGCAACCAGGCCGTGGAATATGGAGGTGGTCAGAGAACATATGTATGAGATGGACGCCGAAGCAGTAGCGAACATTCCCATCAGTCATGTTGCCCAGCCGGAAAGAATGGAAGAGGATTTTTCGTATCACATTCGTACTGACTTAACAGGATCCGTCTCCCATAGTAATATCATGACAGTCTCTCTTGACCCTTCGTACTTACTTGAAACAGGAATTTCTTGGTGCTCAACTGCTTATTCTGCTTTTCCTGGTACCGGTATAGATAGATAGAAAGTGCATTCAATCGAGAAAAGGATCAACTGATCCACCTCTTTACTTTTTGGTTTTTATTCGGCTGTTTCAGCATAGGTTGCATTTTAAAACAAAAGAAAAGAGCAAGTTCCCACAGGCGAAGAGCTGCTTCCGAGAAATCTTTTACCCCCTTTACGCCCTTCGGGGCTGCTAACAACGAGCTAATACACAGGAACGGCACGGCTCCTACACCGCTTAACTCCAATAATAGAACCTGGTCCCACATCCCTTGCATTTGATAATGAAACAATCAGAATTTGTTGAATTGAAATATGTTCAATCTCATTTCTTTTACGTGGTTTTGGCAACTATCAATTATCTCTTTCCTCGGCTTCCTACACGGATATAGCCGTAAACGGTATCTAGTAGGCAACCTGGGAACTACATTAGCTTAGGGGGATCGGGTAGCGAGCGCTCTCCTCGGCAAAGCATGCAAGAAGCAATTCCACCATTGGGAACGACACGCCCCCTTCCCTAGGGCTAGAGGTATTTACACGCTGCATTGAACCTAACGCTAGAGCGAGTACTACGATGAAAATCACTTTTACGAGCGATACCTTTGTCTTTGGTGCTTGAGTTGTCCTCCCAGCGGTGTGGTCCTCGGTTTCGGAAATGACATATTGAATCGGTATCTTTAGCATATAAAAAATCCTTTGTTTGACGGCATCCCTCCTCTAAAGCTGCTTCCTTCCTTTCCGGTTCGTAGTGGTTACGAGCAGAAGTGCAATTCAAAGCGCATTCAATAGTTGTATTAGATAGTTTAGATATAGTGACCCACTAGTTCGAGATGCACTGACCTTGGCCATTGCCTGCTAACTACGGTCATTATATGTCAATTCGGATCGCACACCGGAAGCAAAGATCAGGGGATTGCCAACTTGAATGAATGTAATCCGGTTACGGTGTAGGGGAGATTTATTATTGAGTTGATAACGCACTCCGCTTACTAACATTGAGAACTATGCCATGGAATGGAATATTCCCATTTCCGATTGTTGAAAACAAATGCGACTTTCAAAAGGCACATCAAATGTATGGACACAACGATTTGCCCACTGATTCATTGATTCATTAGCTGCGCTGCTTTTGTGAGTTCCACTTGCGTGAAACTCCGAAGGGAGAGCCCAGAGGGAACTTATTCATTCCTTTCGTGGCTTGCCATGGTTATTTCCTTGCCCAGGGCACAGTCTGGTTATCTGTTTTGTGCCTCATCGGGCACCCAAGGGTTTATCTTATGAATCGTGCGATCCGGCATCCTTGAAGCTCGGAACTCCTCTCTGGAATTTTGACCATGAAAATGCCATTTACCCTTAGCAATGAAGAAATCTATTGAGCAATCTGTTTCATTGCAATACCTCGCTCTAACAACTCCTATTCCCACGGCATTACCACAAGGATTTCCTGTTTCCCCGATCCACCAGCTACGTTCGCACACTTCCAAATAGTAAATGCTCCCGCGGTTGGAGTTGAGACTTTCTTATCCCTCTTGTTACGACGGATCGAGCATATGATTCTTTTCTTGATATTAACTTGCAGAAGTTTTTGATTGGTCTTTTTCATGTCATGGGATAACCCCCCCCGAAAGAAGAGTGCAAAGACCAAGTTCCCATTTCCTCCGTTCATCCACGAGAATCGATATTCGTTCTTTCCACTTTGAATATGTCAATTCTTATCCGTTACTTGAGATTCGATACGTAAGATACGTCATTTCTCATCCGTAACTTCCATCCGATAAGGGCAATAAAGCCAAGGCAAGCTCATATTTGCGTATCTAAAGGCTTGGTGTGGAGTTTTGGGGAGAGGGCCTGGGTTTCGGGAGATGAAAAAAGCTTACTTTTACAGCTAAGTGATTAGGACTTGATCGAAAAATATTGCTCTCAAAACATGCATTTATGAGGTAAACTAGAAAAACACTACTTTTGACCCATAGTGATCCGCACTTTTTTCATTGGAAATCGAGTTTCCTTAGGGAAAAAGGACTTGCTAACTTTTGCAGCTATATGAAACGGACTTGCCTACGGCACTTTTGCACCGAAGAAACTAAAAAATAGTCTTTCTCCGCCTAAAAGCAAGGTAGGATTTCTACGAAACAAGTCCGGATAGGTAACTAGGCGGATAGGAAGGATTTCTACGAGCTTCAGTTCATTAATTGAAATATGCATGCATCCCATTCATAAGGAGTAGCTGGCTATCCGTGTGCAACACTCATTTCTTTCTAGGAAGATAAGATCCCGCTCTAAGGCATTGGAGCTGCTGGAATATGATACGAAAATACAGATTGATGTTTCTGCTTCTCCTGTCTCGGGAATAGTTTACCGACCGGGCCACCTGTAAATTCTTTAGTTAAAACAGGCCTCGGGAGTAGTCATCCTAGTATCGAAAATCATCTATTTTGCTTTCCGAAGGTAGACAGCAGCGTTGATTCTCCGATTATACGATGGCAACATGTGTGAAGTCTAGTACCAGATCATATCGGGGATAGCTAGCTCATCAGCAGTTCATTTCTATGTATGGCGAGAAGTCCAACTATCAAGCATGGCACGATTCCAGAATCATCGCTTGGCTGCTGCTTAGATGAGATGAAACCTGAGCTGACTTCTCTGTTTTAGTACCGGCCAGGCCTGCTTCTTAAGTGAACTCATCCATTCCCTTGTTAGTACAGAAGGAGGCGATATCGTGTCAATTCCCTAAAGAAAACCGTCTTTTCCAATGATTTAGGGCCCATACCCCAATAATGATGACGAAGAGGTCTTCCTGCTTCAAAAACAGGGCTTCCTGACCCGATAAAAGAGTGCACATGGAAGTAGTTCCGCTCAATTCTCCAATATGACTTCGGGTGTGACCCCAACCCCACCAAATGGTGATCCTCGAGACCAAAGGGCATTGAACGAGAGAGAAGGAAATCGTCCACAGAGAATCGGAGTATCCGGCCTAGTGATAGTTAGAAAGAGTTGGCCAATACAGAATCTCATGCGCCTCTCATTGATGAACCCCTTTTTCCTTTATCCTCTACTGGTGGCTGATTGATTGAGCGCCGGTCTCACTCATTCTTTATGAGCGGAAGCCATGCACCTATCACCTATACCGGAGAAGTACTATACGACACGGCACCTTCGGCAAGGACTCAACTCAACAGAGAATGATTTGACAAACATTGATCCATGCTTGGCCTTAGCCTGAGCTCAACTCTGAAAAAGAAAAGAGGAGAATCT
>NC_053038.3:127682884-127820384 GCF_002575655.3 Aegilops tauschii subsp. strangulata | reverse complement strand
GCCCCCTGGCCCCTCTATGATAAGTCAAGTTTTCAAAACGAAAAGCAAATGACAAATCTGGTTCGATGGCTCTTCTCCACTACCCGCTTTACTACTTTCTATTTTTTCTTATGTATTAAGTTTCCCTTAATATATAATTTGATATTACTTTTGATTTGTATATTTTTATTCCTTTGTCGTTTTATATTATGCCTAATACCAATTTTCAATCTTTTTAGTTCGTGCTTCGTCGGCTCCTCCTTTCTGATCACTCTCCCGCCGGAGATTCAAGACCCCCAGGCTCTAGCTCATTTAGCAGGGCTAAACTTCTATCTGAGTCTTTACGAGCAGGATCCGGGATGGGTTACGTTCATTCAGAACGAGCTTAATCACAATACCCCCCTGGAAGACATACCTGGGCGGCTTAAGCTCTTCCTAATGGAAGAAAAGCTCTCTTCTATGCGACAAGATGTCATTCAGGAATTTGTGGCGCTTTATCAAAGAGTAGGGCCTTATCTACCGATCGAGCCCTACTTGGTCGATGAAGCGCTTCGTTCCTATCTGGACCATATTCACGCAACTGATTCTTTCACTGTTCTCCAAGCGTCTTATCAAGATCTGCGGGAGAATGAGGGAGGATCCGTTTTCTTTCGAAATGCTGTTTCCCACAACCGGGATCTCCTTGAGGCGGAAAGCTCCGCAAGGAGGTGCCTGGAAGTGGAACAGAGGATCCGGTGGGAAGAAATCCCCAAGAGCAAGGCAAGTCTCGAAAGAGCTGAGCACGAGCATGCTCTCGACTTGTTTAAGTCGGAGGATCTTAGAAGGGAATTAGAAAAAAAGAGTGGGGTTGCTCAGTAATTCTGATTCTTTTCTCTTCCAGCCCCCGGGCCCCTCTTTCTTTTCTCTTCCAGCCCCCCGGCCCCTCTTTGATAAGGAAAGTTTTCATTTCTCAAATAAAAGATGACAAATATGGTTCGATGGCTCTTCTCTACTAACCACAAGGATATTGGGACTCTCTATTTCATCTTCGGTGCCATTGCAGGAGTGATGGGCACATGCTTCTCCGTACTGATTCGTATGGAATTAGCCCGACCCGGCGATCAAATTCTTGGTGGGAATCATCAACTTTATAATGTTTTAATAACGGCTCATGCTTTTTTAATGATCTTTTTTATGGTTATGCCGGCGATGATAGGTGGATTTGGTAATTGGTTTGTTCCGATTCTGATAGGTGCACCTGACATGGCATTTCCACGATTAAATAATATATCATTCTGGTTGTTGCCACCAAGTCTCTTGCTCTTATTAAGCTCAGCCTTAGTAGAAGTGGGCAGCGGCACTGGGTGGACAGTCTATCCGCCCTTAAGTGGTATTACCAGCCATTCTGGAGGAGCAGTTGATTTAGCAATTTTTAGTCTTCATCTATCAGGTATTTCATCAATTTTAGGTTCTATCAATTTTATAACAACTATCTTCAACATGCGTGGACCTGGAATGACTATGCATAGATTACCACTTTTTGTGTGGTCCGTTCTAGTGACAGCATTCCTACTTTTATTATCACTTCCGGTATTGGCGGGGCAATTACAATGTTATTAACCGATCGAAACTTTAATACAACCTTTTTTGATCCTGCAGGAGGGGGAGACCCAATATTATACCAGCATCTCTTTTGGTTCTTCGGTCATCCAGAGGTGTATATTCTCATTCTGCCTGGATTTGGTATTATTAGTCATATTGTATCGACCTTTTCAAGAAAACCGGTCTTCGGGTATCTAGGCATGGTTTATGCCATGATAAGTATAGGTGTTCTTGGATTTCTAGTTTGGGCTCATCATATGTATACTGTGGGCTTAGACGTTGATACGCGTGCCTACTTCACCGCAGCTACCATGATCATAGCTGTGCCCACAGGAATCAAAATCTTTAGTTGGATCGCTACCATGTGGGGAGGTTCGATACAATACAAAACACCCATGTTATTTGCTGTAGGGTTCATCTTTTTGTTCACCATAGGAGGGCTCACTGGAATAGTTCTAGCAAACTCTGGGCTAGACATTGCTCTACATGATACTTATTATGTGGTTGCACATTTCCATTATGTACATTCTATGGGAGCCGTTTTTGCTTTATTCGCTGGATTTTACTATTGGGTGGGTAAAATATTAGGTCGGACATATCCTGAAACTTTAGGCCAAATCCATTTTTGGATCACTTTTTTCGGGGTTAATCTGACCTTCTTTCCCATGCATTTCTTAGGGCTTTCGGGTATGCCACGTCGCATTCTAGATTATCCAGATGCTTACGCCGGATGGAATGCTCTGAGCAGTTTTGGTTCTTATATATCCGTAGTTGGGATTCGTCGTTTCTTCGTAGTTGTCGCAATCACTTCAAGCAGTAACATCAAATCACAAACTACATGAAAGTTGTCCTTTTTGCGGGCTACCTGTATATCGGTCTTTTTTTGGTCTTAGGGTATTCCTTTGCCCACAACGATTGCGGGTTTTTTGGTTTGTGGTTAGCCTGTTGCTTAGTCTTATTTTAAGTGTAGAATCGGCTGCGGCTCAGCCAATATCGGGGGACATCATAATGGGTACTTCTGAACCATCTGTCAATCAGTCCCCCGCTACTTCTGAACCTTCTGTCAATCAGGCCCTTCCTTCTGTCAAACAGGCCCCGGGTACTTCTGAACCATCTGTCAATCAGTCCCCCGCTACTTCTGAACCTTCTGTCAATCAGGCCCTTCCTTCTGTCAAACAGGCCCTTCCTTCTGTCAAACAGGTCCCGGCAACTTCTGAACCTTCTGTCAATCAGGCCCTACCTTCAGACGTAGCTAAGGAAACTGGCAAAGGCTCGGGCTGCTGCTCGTCTCTTTTTGGATGCCTCTGTTCTTGTGGGTGCAAACACCTTTGCTTTTAGCTTGAGCGCCAGAATAACCCAGAACGAGGGATGGATGAAGCGGGAGACGGCCGATAAAAAAGGTCATACTTATTTTTAATGATGGGAAAAAGGCAGGCAAATATCCCATCTAATGGTGGGAGGTGCGCCGGGATCCCCTGGAACGGGATCCTCCCATCATGATGGACTAAATGGATAAGTCACAGTAATCTAAAAT
Source organism: Aegilops tauschii subsp. strangulata (assembly GCF_002575655.3). Classification (NCBI taxonomy): domain Eukaryota; kingdom Viridiplantae; phylum Streptophyta; class Magnoliopsida; order Poales; family Poaceae; genus Aegilops; species Aegilops tauschii. The sequence goes on along the minus strand of NC_053038.3, from coordinate 127,817,290 downwards.
ATTGGTTCGAACCCAATTCATGACTCGTTCAGAAGGACAGCATTCTCTCTAAGATCAAATGCAAAAAAGCATCCCTAGTATAAGAAGCTGTGCCTGACCTACTCCTACTATAGTATTAGAAAAAATAAGAAGCTTTCAAAACACCACTACTATATCTAATATGCCCCGCCAGACCAAGAGTGAGGAGCTTGACTGAACCTCTGAGCGAGCTATTAGTACCTTCTTCCTGAAGAGTAGTAGCCTTCATTCATAGCCTGACCAACTCGTTCGTACGCTAGTCAGCTATGAATTTCTAGTCAGGTTGCTATTCCCTTCTATTGAAGGCTTTTTACCACTATCATACATGACTTTCTTTTCGCCCTTCTTTTTAGAACTCATATAATACTGCTGCCCTTTCACTTGCTTCTGCCTTTTCACAAGAATTAAGATAGTGTCCTCCCTGAATTGAGAAAGAAGAGAGAATACCTATGTGCTGCTACGCCTATGGTCCAGAATTGCTATCCGTACGACCTTGGTCTTTGATTGTATAAAAAATACATACTAAGCAAGTAAGCCTGCCTAAAAGCATTTCTTTTTGACACCTCTTCTCTCAATTTGAAGAGATTACACATCACTGTGAACGAACTTATTCACTCTTCGAAGCCCCCACCACCTTCTTTCTTTGAGCTGAGCACTTTACTTCGGCTATGGTCATTGCCTACTGGTAAACTCCCATACTTCCTTCTTTTGTTCGAGGGAGGCCATACATCTTCCTTCTTTGGTTGGATCCAGGTCAGAAAGTTATAGGAAGGTTGTGTGCGCAGACAAGTCTGAATTAAGAAGAAGGGGAGCGAGCAGTACACTACCCATTTGGGTATTGGCAAATCACAGTCATACTTCTTAGAGCGGGGTGGAGCACCAGCACCTTAAGCTGCACCAGTATCTTAGTAAGATAGACACCGATTAAGAAACCGAGAAGTCTAGATTATGGAGACTCTCTAAGTTTTTCTCTGATTTCCTGTGTCTGTACTACTTCACTTTAGACCCGGCATATTGTATGTATCCTTCGCCCTTATTTTAAGTTCAGAGAATCCGCCTTCACCCTTCGGAGAAAACATGGTGGCCGGAGACAAGGTATGTAGATTAATAGAGTAGCTCTTACTTTTTGAATATATCATTGATCAAAACTTGGTTCTCATGGATGAAGTGTTTGAGTAGACAAAAGAAGAAGAAGCTGCTACACGAAGTGAAAACCAGTGCTAAGAGCAGGATATTCTTATCTATGAGAGAGAACTGGTAGAGAAGTGCTAAAAGTAAGTGTAAGTTAACGAGCATGAACCTCCTCGTTGAGCAGCCGCCTGAGCTTTCTCTTTGTTTAGAATTGAAAGAGAAGTTTTTGGTAGTGGGGTGCGTGGTGTATTAAAAGTGGATATAGACCCCGGACAAGAAAGCCTTTTCTTAAGCACAAATGCGGTACTATTTTTAGCAAGCAATCTCTTCTACAATAGGCGGTCTGATCAATCCGAAATATTGAGGCTGGATTGAGATTTCTCTCTAAATCAAACCGGATTGGAATGCAGGTATAAACCAGCAGCAACCAATAGAGGAGTCAGCCGGTTATGATGCAGCAACAGGTAGACCACTCAGAGACTGAATACAGCTAACATTAGCTGCAAGTGCACCATCACTAACAGGAATCGTAATGGTCTCAAGCATGTGCTTCCTTTCTTCTTGAAGGACCTTGTTTTAAACTTTCTTAATGTCAGGAAGTAGAAGTACGGTGAAATAGATCGAGTATCAAGTATATTAGTGTGTAAGGGTTTCAATGCATACTTTGATGGGGATCAAATGGCTCTTTCTGGAATTGACTTTTGAAAGCCATCAACTAGAGAACGAAGAATCACTGTGTCCGCCGCAAGAGCAAGAGAAGAGAAAGGACACGACCTCTAAGCGAGTGCGAGGCGAGATCTGCGAAACCAATTTGATGCATCCAACAGGCAGTAGTATTGAGGCGACATGGCCTACCTGAGTGTAGTCACCACAATTTGAGAGTCCATCATAATTTTTTCCCTCACCTTATTCTGCTGAGCTCTATTCTCCTCCGCAATTCTCTTCTCGTTCGCATGAGCAAAATTCAGAGAACTAGTTATTTTCCTCTTGTGCCCATACAATTGGTTCCGCTTTGCTCCGCATCATCTGGAATCTCGCGCGATTCGTCTCGAGATAAAGATACCTTACCATTAAAATCATCTTCTTCCCGTTGCTTGCTATTTCTTTTCGCACGCCTCGCTTCATACGGAGTACCTGATATCATCTACCACTCTTTCCAATCTTGCCCTCAGCGAACTGGTCGACTCAAAATCCGCCCCAGCTTTACCATCGGCCTTCGATTTCATTTCTTCGCTTTTATAGAGCTTTTCCTTTTACCTAATGCCGGCTACCGACAACTCTTGCTATCCAATCCTGACCCAATGTACTCCATACTGAGGGGTATGGCGCATACCCATACCCATGACCAACCTGTAAGGTGTTCCCTAGTGAACTGAATTTCTGGGAACATCAATAGAAAAATGACTGTGCACTCTAATTTGGTAGAGAAATATATTACAACATGGTTTAGCTGTCTATACTCTGACTCTGCATTCAAATAGGGGTCAAAATGCTTGGTGTCCAACCAGATATCCACAGAGAATAGTCAGTATTAGTTTACCATTTTCTAGTACATATTTCTAAACCAATTGCATCTCTGGTAACTCTGAAATTACTTGAATCAGTATTGCTATGAGATCCCCTCTCCAGTACTGCATGTTCCCTTGCCGCTCTAGTTGGTTTACTCCCAGAGACATGATTAGTACCACCAGAGCTTGAATCAATCATTCCATCCCCAACTCCTACATCAGAAACAACAGTGAGAAAAAACTCTTCCATTCTATCTATGGTAGATAAAGGAGCTTCAAAGCCGTAGCCATCCTCATGGCCTTTTCACCCTACAGCCGTTGCACTTTTTTTATTAAATGAAATAGTTCATTTTCTCGCTCTTAACTCGAAAGTACTAACTAAATAGGGGCACGGAGAAATAAAGAAGTGTGGGGGAGAAGCAGCCGAGCTCATTCCCTTCCATTCCTGCTCTATAGTAGGGGTTATGTCCCCCTTTCCTAGTGAGAGCAATACGCAATGCTGCTACGAATAGAGATAGTGCCCTATCCACTGCAAAACGGTACTCTGCTTCAACCACACGGTATGGCTCCCTCATTTCAAACCAAGCTGTAGACCGAGTAGGAAACAACCAAAGGTTCCGGTCCAAAGGTAAGAAGATCCGTTGGTTGGAAATCCGTATCAATTGTTACTGGTTCTCCCGTTCTTGGTACTGTGTCATGTGACTCTAAAGCCCCAACTAGGCTAGATCGAGATCTTGGTCCTTGCTAGGCTTACTCGCGTAAATAACCCCCATGTCTTAGGTGTTCTCGGGGGTAAGCGAGTCAGTACAATCAGTTGCACAACCGTCCAGTCCATATCATAATTGTCATAATCAATCATATCAGTAGGTGGCATACTTGCCTGCTCAAGTCCATCTACTATGGATGTGGGCTTGGACCAAGCCATCCCCAAACGCTGAACCGGATCTTGAAAACGGGACTGAACTGAATCCGACTTCTTGGTAGCCCAGTGGATTTTGGTCCCCATCGGAAAGTGCTGAATGGATTGCTCCTTGCCCAACGACAAAAAGAAAGAAATTTAGGAGAGGATTGATAGGTTTAAGCATTCACGGCTGGTCGCTCTTATGGATACCTGTGAGCTAGAGTCGGGAATCGAAAAGGACACAACGGAAGCCGTACAGATCTAGTTGGGAATGCTGTTCATGCAGTGGAGAGCGTAAATGACCGGCCCTTGAGGCGCGAGTAGACTTAGCATATAGAAAGGAAAGAGATAAGCGGAGGGAGGATGGTTTGATGATAGCCAAGACCTCCATCTCATTTGTCACTCTCGTATTCTTAATAGGAATCGGCAAGCAGATACAACCACTAGGCCATTGCCATTCGACTAGTCTATCAGAGTATCCTACGAAGTCAGGTCCAGTAGGCGCAGGATGCGCTAAGCCATTCGATCTTCCTGCTGGTGGTCCACCATAGAGCTCCTATGTAGCCGTTTGTTTTCTCGCTTAACTAATTTGTATGAGGCGATACAGCTGAGGTCAGCCAACGGTTCGAGCACTTAGCACAATGTGCCACTTAACCGGACGAGCGCAAGACCGGGTCTACCTACCTTATGACATTTATGAAAAACGAACGTTGTATTAAGGGGTTTCTATCAGTTAGTAACAAAGCCGACAGTATCCTTGAATTCAGGGGTCAGCTACGGGAGGTATGTCTCCATGTGTGCCGAAGAAGCGTCTATCATTATACGCTGTTTATCCAATCAAAAACTTCTTCGTTTAGTTGGTAGAACACACGCCAATATCATATTGACTCTCTCTCGTCCAATAAGAGTTTCCGAGAGTTACTTTATTCAAATTCTCTCCTTTCCAAAGCTCCACAAGGAAAAAAGAGTAATAGGACAACAATATTGCTTTCATTTATTTTGAGTTCTTTCTTTGTTGAGATGGAAATCGACGTTCTTTTGAAAAGGGCTAGGTAGTTTGCGCGCAGGCAAAACTTCTTCATGAAAGGTCAAAAATAGACTTGGATTTCATGGGTTTCTTAATGACTAGTCATTCGTTTGAAGCCTTAAGAAACCGGCAGAGAAAGCGGCAGTTTTTTTCCGAATGACCTTATTTCGAGAATCAACTAACCGACAAATCCGTAGCCCAGGTGATTCGCTGCCCCCCTCTCGCCAAAATGGGATGAATCTTCTCATGCAGCTTTTTGATTATTCAGGGCGCAGCGAAGCCAATTTCCATCAAGGCAAGGGGGTAAATAAGGGGGAAGAGGAGTTGTAACGATAGAAAAGAGAAATGACTATAAGGAACCAACGATTCTCTCTTCTTAAACAACCTATATACTCCACACTTAACCAGCATTTGATAGATTATCCAACCCCGAGCAATCTTAGTTATTGGTGGGGGTTCGGTTCGTTAGCAGGTATTTGTTTAGTCATTCAGATAGTGACTGGCGTTTTTTTAGCTATGCATCACACACCTCATGTGGATCTAGCTTTCAACAGCGTAGAACACATTATGAGAGATGTTGAAGGGGGCTGGTTGCTCCGTTATATGCATGCTAATGGGGCAAGTATGTTTCTCATTGTGGTTCACCTTCATATTTTTCGTGGTCTATATCATGCGAGTTATAGCAGTCCTAGGGAATTTGTTCGGTGTCTCGGAGTTGTCATATTCCTATTAATGATTGTGACAGCTTTTATAGGATACGTACCACCTTGGGGTCAGATGAGCTTTTGGGGAGCAACAGTAATTACAAGCTTAGCTAGCGCCATACCAGTAGTAGGAGATACCAAAGTGACTTGGCTTTGGGGTGGTTTCTCCGTGGACAATGCCACCTTAAATCGTTTTTTTAGTCTCCATCATTTACTCCCCCTTATTTTAGTAGGCGTCAGTCTTCTTCATCTGGCCGCATTGCATCAATATGGATCAAATAATCCATTGGGTGTACATTCTGAGATGGATAAAATTGCTTCTTACCCTTATTTTTATGTAAAGGATCTTGTAGGTCGGGTAGCTTCTGCTATCTTTTTTTCCATTTGGATTTTTTTTGCTCCTAATGTTTTGGGGCATCCCGACAATTATATACCTGCTAATCCGATGCCCACCCCGCCTCATATTGTGTCGGAATGGTATTTCCTACCGATCCATGCCATTCTTCGCAGTATACCTGACAAAGCGGGAGGTGTAGCCGCAATAGCACCAGTTTTTATATCTCTCTTGGCTTTACCTTTTTTAAAAGAAATGTATGTGCGTAGTTCAAGTTTTCGACCGATTCACCAAGGAATATTTTGGTTGCTTTTGGCGGATTGCTTACTACTAGGTTGGATCGGATGTCAACCTGTGGAGGCACCATTTGTTACTATTGGACAAATTCCTTCTGTCTTTTTCTTCTTGTTCTTTGCCATAACGCCCATTCCAGGACGAGTTGGAAGAGGAATTCCAAAATATTACATGGATGAGACTCATCGCACCGGATCCTTAGACGGATGAGACTGATCACACCTGATCAGTGATCAATTCTGGCACAATGAATTTACGAGTTATTTTACACAATGAATTTACAAGAAGATTTGATTGATTAGGAAATTCCGGTTTCACCAAGCTGGTATTAATCTCAATGAGAGGGACTTGTTGGTCAATACCGAAAGAACCTACTTATGGTGGTACCACCATTTCCGGTTCGGCCAAAACAACAACGATGTCATTATTATGAGGAAACTTAATCCATTGGTGTAGGCTAGAAGGTAGCACATCAACATCTCATGAAACCTTTCCTAGAAGGAAGCTCTTTACTGATAGGCTAGCCTAGGCTTTGATTCGTGGTTTACTTCAACACTGGGATGACACTCTTCTTAAAAGCAAAACCGGTCGCATATGTCGTTTTCTCGCTTCACTATATGATAATAACTCCTAGTATGGCACCCAATACTGAATGGATAAGCAATTGGGGCTGGTGGTTCCCACTGTAGAATGTACCAGCACTAGGTCAAAGAGGCCTGCTAGGTGAGAGCCTTTCATAGGATGTGCCGAAAAGCCTATCATATCAACTTACTTATACAGAATGGAATGAATTTCACCCCCATTCCTTGGAGTTGAGGGTGAGCACTTGTCTTTTATACCGGTTTCTATACCAAGTCAGGAGCGATAGCGAAGCCGCCTATAGGAGTCGAAGGACAAAAGTCCGTTAGACCTGATGAGCCTCCAAGCCATAGCAACCTCTTGGGGAAATTACGAGCACCGCGTTGCAAATGCACGAGATCAAAGAAATCTAGCGAAGCTGTGGATGAGGCTGGCTAATGGGACGGTCATCTTTCGAACCAAAGTAAAAGGCACTTAAGTTTCATCAGATTCAGACTTACGGTCAGTGCTGAAACCAATGGCCGAACATCCCACTTAAGATAAGAGCCCAACCCACTTCCTTTTTTAGGACTCTGTTTTGCAAGGACTGAGGCATCAAAATCTTTAGCAGATCTTCCTTCTGCTTGATCCTTTTTCTACAGGTCGGATGTCATCAAAGCCAGGGCTTCTCGCCTTTCCTTTTGACGGCTCCTATCCCTAGACACCGGCCCCCGATACCAATACTAGAGATTTGCCTTGGCTGTAGTTCAAAGAAGTTCTTCGGCTTTGGGAAGATGCGAACCTTATACCATTGTCCTTGGACAGATATGAACCTTACGCGGGCAGCGGATGAGCATATCCCTAGAATACCTGCCTATCCTACCTAACGTTGGATTTCACCTAACTCAAGAGCGAGTACTACGATGAAAATCACTTTTACGAGTGATACCTTTGTCTTTGGTGCTTGAGTTGTCCTCCTAGCGGTGTGGTCCTCGATTTCGGAAATGACATATTGAACCGGTATCTTTAGCATATAAAAAATCCGGCATACCCCTTTGACGGCATCCCTCCTCTAAAGCTGCTTCCTTCCTTCAAGCAACGCATTCGCGAACCAATACGTAGTACACGGCGTAGTAAATCAATTAAATAATGCAATCCGGGTTAAAGAAATGAAATGGTTGTTGCCTTCTCGGACAAGAAGGATTTCTTTTACGAGCGCTAGAGGGACGAGCTAGATACCTTTTCTATATGACGAGCGCTAGAGAATAGAAATATCATACTTTTTGCGTTGGATCATCCGATGAAGTGGATGCATACATGTACCTCAAGTGGCATTTTTCCTTGTGGTGTAATGTGTTCCCATATGGTATATGTAGGTTACAGAACCTTTTCTCTTCCAATTTGGATACTGATTTCTTCTTCAATAGAACCATCCGCTTTCTTTTGAATCTTGTATACCAATTTACATCCCATTCCAACAATCTATTCGTCGTAAGCCCTTCTAGTAGCAATCCAAACGTCCCTCCATCTGCATCTCCCTAACAGTCTCTGCACGTGGATCTCTTCTACTAGTGATTCAATTGGGGCCAATCCTGCCGCATCCACTTCCTTCTATCAATTAGTGGAATCCCCAAAAGCGGAAGAAGTTCTTTGCGCTAAATACCTTCTTTGCAAGCCGTGGTCCCACAACGGACCGAAATGGCCATCAGAAAGCAGATTCATTTTATGATAGAAAAAGAATCTGCTTTCTTCTGGCACATGTATTTCTGAAAGGACTCCATCTTTGGAAAAGCTCGTTTGCACCTTGCATCGAATTAAACCACTCCTTTCACCGCGGATAAAGACTTGGTGGGTGGGGATGAGACGCTAAGGTAGGGTTCGGTCTGGATGAAACTATCTTTAACACGAGCTTCTTCCTTGTGCGAAGTACCAACTTATTGGAATTCAGCATTGCATATTCACTACCGAGATCTCTTATAAGTTTTGGGACCAGAATGAATTCTTCCTACAGACGCCGTAAAGGGTGCGGTTTAGCAACCAAGCGTACAATGACCGAAACCAACAGCTCCATCATTTCTGAGAACTTCTCTCTCGCATAGAGGAGATCTTGGCACTACTTTATGTGTTCAATCCAGGGAGCCGCCCTCTTCTTCATATCTTGCTTGATATTGGTTTCATAATGAAAAGAGGAAGGAGTGTCGAAGCGATGTCGCTTCTCTGCTCTCAGCTCTTTGCTCGAGATGATGTGATCTGATCGATCAGTCTAGAATCTGTAACCAATTGGCTAAGTTGCTAAGTCATTGCGGACACTTGCCATCCTCTCATATCGAAAGACGAACAACGACTTCCGGGGTAAAACGGAGGGCTTAAACCCGAGCCTCTTTTTCCATCCCAGGGGGTAGCGATTTCAAGAGTACTTGGTTTAAAACTTCCAGTTTATTCAAGTAGTTTCACTCGATGAAAAATGCATGCAAAATGCATTCTATTGCTAATTCTCTGTCAGGCATTACACCTCTATCCCACGTGTTAAGGTGGCCGATGGTGCTGAGTTAACTTCCTTGTTTCTTCTGCTTGATTTGATCTTTGCAAGTATCTGCTGATACCGCTCCATCACATCAGCCAAGGAGCCCCACATTCCAGAGTGCAATGAATGCAACTCAGAAGCCATTCTTATCTGTCTATGCCCCATATCTTGGATCCGGGTCTGCGTATGAATAGTATTCGTATCACAGCCGAGCAAGAGGATTGACTTACTCATTTCAAGCGGAAGTGGGGATTGAACCCAGTAGATACCTAGCAGCTAAAAGAGGTCCAAAGCACCGGATATGGCTCAAATAGTCCTTATAGAAATGATCTACGAACTATAACCTTTCGATAAGAAAGATTAGTTACACAAGATATATTATTATTTCGCACTTCCTCTAGAAACCAAAGGGAGAAGGAGTGGGAGTTGAAAGCGACAGAGATAAAGTACCAGCAGCTGCAGTCGTAGGTGGAAGCCTTTCTTTCTTCTTGCACGTATTGAGCTTGGCGCTCCTTGAGATCTCGGAATAGCTCCGAACCAGCGACCTTGAGCGGGTCTCCTCAAAACCACCGTAACTACCCGCTGCAAGCCATGGTCCTTGTATGCTAAGGCGGAGATTAATTAATTGCTGCCACAGCAGGCGCCTATCTGTAGACAGATTGGATCGATAAATATATAAAAAACTTGTCAAGCTTTGCAAGGTCCCCTTCTCAGAACAGCAACAAGTCAGCACCAGGTCAAATTCTCCAATTACGGTAATATACCATAAACAATCATCCTTTAGGAGCTATATTATCCCTCTAGGGGAGCTAGTATAGTTGGCCATAAGGTCACACCCCTTCTTCATTCCATTTTCTATTTTAGAACTTCGGGTTTCAAAGACTTTTCCCACAATAGAGGCTTTGTTCTTTTTGAGCAGAAAGAATGAATCTAGTATCGACGGAATGGTATCTATCTTCTTAATATTCGTTTTCCAGGGGAATGAGCCAACCCACACAAGAGTGCCTACTAGCTTGTCACGAACGCAGAGGAAAAGAAGTAAGATACCCCCGCCCCCGAGCCGGGACCCCTTCTTCTTGTACCGCTAGTGGTCTTGGATGAAGAACCACAAGAGCAACCTGAGGTAGTCGAGGAGGAGCCACAAGAGCAAGATGGAGGTTAAAATGAGACAGGTGGTAATACTTCTTTGGAATTGCCGCTTGCACTACGCAGAGAGACTAGGACTAATGCTGGAAAGCCTCCGGTCCGATATGGCTATGAGCATGACATTGCAAATTGAGTTTCAGACTCTTATGTCTCACCCGCACACAAAGCATTCATTGCATCTCTACAATCAGTGTCTATTCCAAAGGATTGGAAGGCTGCAAAGCTGGATCCCCGGTGGAAAGAAAGACGCAATGGAGGAGCTTGGTGCACTTCAGAAGAACAAGACGTGGGATCTTCTTCCACTCCCAGCAGGAAAAAGAGCAGTTGGATGCAAATGGGTGTTCACCGTAAAACAGACTCCAGAGGGTAAGGTGGATAGATAGAAGGCAAGGCTAATTGCAAAAGGTTATAGGAAGACGGGAGATAGACTATGATGAGACCAAAGCACCAGTGGCGAAGATGGACACAGTGAGAACCTTAATCTCATGTGCAGTCAACTTACTTTGGGTGGCTTTACATCAGCTAGATGTGAAGAATGCTTTTCTTCATGGTGGTTATTTACAAGAAGAGATCCATATGGACATTCCTCCAGGTTTTGGAACAAACAGACTGATGGGAAGGTGTGTAGGCTCAAGAAATCTTTGTATGGCTTGAAACAGTCGCCACGGGCGTGGACAGGTTCAGGAGAGTTGTTTGTGGTATGGGCTACTCTCAGTGTAATGGAGATCATACAGTACCGGCATAGACGAATCCATATCACCATTTTGGCGGTGTATGTGGATGATATTGTGATTACTGGAGACGATGTTGAAGAAATCAAATGTTTGAAGGCAAGACTGGGAGAAGCATTTGAGGTAAAGGATCTTGGACCTCTTCGATACTTCCTTCGGATTGAGATTGTTCGGTCGAAGAAGGGGGTAACATTAAGTATAGTGAACAGGTAGCTGATTGTTTTACTAAACGAGTAGGTCCTTGTGAGGGTTTAGCAATTTGTAACAAGATAGGCATGTTAGATATCTTTAGCCGGGGGAGTGTTGAGTATTGGGCTGGGCTGTATAGTGTGTGTTAGGCCCCATGGCCCATGTACCTTGTATGTATAGCAGCACATAGGAGCAATGGAAGAGATTGATGATCACTCATCAAATAATACCCATGAAACAAATCCAGACTCAGTGAGTGGTGAAGACCACTGACCCCAATAGGAATACGGAAGACCTAATTATTGAAGAGAATAGTACAATTAACAACTAAACCTAAAGGGATCCACTTGTCACAGAAGCAGTCTATAACTAATAGGAAGCGCCTATCTCTTACTTGATATCTGATTGATCTTGCAGAGCCGAATTGTTTGAACTTGATCGACCTTAAACGCTAGTTCAATTCCAGGACGACATCATATAATATACGCGAGGCTTAACCAATGATTTTGATTAGACACTTCTCCTTGTTGAATGGGAATGAAGAAAGAGTGTCGAACGACTAAAGCTAACAGCCAGCCCGGATACCTAAACTGAAGAGGATGTCCCACCATAGCAAGATATGATACAGACCAATTAACTGGTAAGCCAACCTTCCCCATTGCTTTTCTTTCAACTAACTAGAAAAAGAAGGGGGCTCTTACACGACTAGGCCGAGGAAACCTCCACTACTGGCTGAACTGAAACACATCATCCCATCCATTCCATCAAGTAAGTACGGGTCCCCAGTGACATATTAAAGAATGCCAACTTTCTCCCAACCGGTTTGTGAGAAGAAATGCCTAGATACTCGGTATGAGGAGAGCTCGGTAAGCAGGCAAAGAGCAGGGTTTGGTAGGCTGAGCCTCTTCTGGGGCAGGAAATTGGTCTATACCCACAGTTGCTTTTGTTTTTTCTTATGGCACTCTTAGGGTGATTTGCGAAGTTGTTGTTTCTGACTGTAGTCTGTAAGAAAAGAAGTGTGTCTGCATCGATCGCATCAAGATTAATCTATGTTATTTTTCATACGCATTTCATTTCACTGGGCTGCGGTTGGCCTTAGCTTTAGTAGCAGGGTTGGCGCTTTCTTTTCAATGAGGGAATGGCTGGCGCTATCACCCATGGCACCTTCATCCTCAGCAAGAAGTGAGTAGTTGGCATTTCCGGTTTCCGAACAAATGGATACAAATTGACCTTGTGGATCCGATGATACCACGCCTGGGAGACTTTCAGAAGAATAAGAAGAAGAAGGCGGATTCAATTCTGCAAGTCAAAGTCAAGGGCTACTGGCAGTTTCCTATCAATAACGATCCTTTGGATCTATAATCATTGAAAGAGGTCTCTATATTACAACAATTGAGAGTTGCCTCTTGCTATCACTACCTCGTACCAATCAAGGAGCTCTAAAGCATGCTGAGCTGGCCGGGCGGGATCACTAGCTTCCGGTAATATGTGCTTGTCACTTCACTCGAGCCTTGAGAGAATCCGCCAAAGCCTATATCTACAAAAACGAAAGAGAAAGAAATAAGCAAATCTGAATAAGTTGATAGGAGGGAGTGCGGTGTTCTGTTCAAGATTTCTCTCAAGCCTAAACCTTCAAAGCTAACCAGTAGGCTTTGGATCCATGGCTCTAACCTGGTGGAAGGTACTCTCCAGTAGCAAAAGTGAGTTCTACGAAAAACAGTGATTCTGCTTTCCTCCGCAATTTGGCCCATAGTAAGAAAAGATAAGGTTGCGTAAGATATGGGAACTCGTAACCGACTATCGAACACAACTGAGAGTTCACTACTGGTCAAGTACACCAATTCCGCTCATGTTAAACTTACTGGAAAAAACTCTAGTAAAATGGTAAGATGAATCAGTCAAAGGCAATTAAATATCCAAATCATCATAATAAGAATAGGGCCTCGATCAGAGCATATACTACCAGATAGAGAGCGAGGCAGATGGAGGGGATTATGGTTCCAATTTGTTGGCTGGTGCTTTCGCTGTCAAAGCAAAGGAACTTTTCAAGAGTTTCGATGAATTGAAAACCGGTTCTGCTTCGCTCTTGCTTCGTGGTCTTGAGCAAGGAACTACTCAGATTCGCACCCTGATGTTTATTGGAAGGAAAAGCCAGAAAGCAAAGAGGTTTGGTTTACGTATGGTGGAAGGTTACATTTTCCAGTCGGAACGACGAAGCTCTAAATAAAAGGTATGAAATCCAATCCCTTATCTTTCTTAAGCGTAGGGATGAAAGCCAAGAATGAAGTCGTCTCATCTCGTATGGTAGCCTATTCTTTACCTCTCGTTCCAGGGTTGGATGCAACATTTCTATGTTATAGATAGGTGAGTTGAGCAATACTTGTTTTCGAGGATTTCCACAAGTCCGTCCGAGTTGAGGGGCTAGGGCTTGAATCCGGTCGGTTGTCCGACAGTGCCGTAGTTGAATAAGCATTTCCTTTATTTACTTCTAGAAGGACTCGAAGTGAGACCAGAGAGAGAAGAGTTTTCCCGCAAACCATAGCGACTAGCTAGTCTCAAAACAAAGGAGTTCTTTTTACAGTAGCGGGGTTGGGAAAGTAAGGAAAGTCAAGCCCGATGATTCTGTGGGAAGGGACGGATTTCGAATTCCTTTTTCCTTCCTTTTTACGCCACCTCCTCCCAATCCTTGAAGATATGAAGCAATATTTTATTAAGACTAAGTGAAGGTTGGTATGGCCCAATCCCATCATTTAAATGAGAGTGGATCGAGGGAATGGAATCTAGACTATAGATTGAACTAGAAAAAAAATGCAATCTATTCATTCATTCATCTTATCTTCCATTTTAGAAAATAGCAAGCAGCGAATAAAACGGCTGCAGCAAGAAGTTTCGCACTCTAACTCGAAACGGATTTCGCGCATTGAAAGTGTCATCCCTTGCTTTGTTCTAACCGCCCTTCCTTTAAGTTTCAGTATTCGAAACTCTTCCTAGAATTAGATTGTTTATTTAGTATAGAATAGGAGAAGAAGGGCTTCATTGCCCCCAGTATTCCCGCATGTAGCTTTGAAAAGGGCGAGGTGTTGTTCAGGGTTCCCTACCCCATTCAACATTTTGCATTTTCGCGCAGTATAGTATACCCCTTCCTTGGGGTACGGTACCATATCAAATTCACTAGGGCCTCTTTCCTCTCTTTTTGTTGGCAACCCCTGTAAATGTATGTTTGATTTGGGAGGCTACCAATTCTGGAATTTCTTCTCGAGACATCCCCGTCAGTCAACTTCTCTTCGGGATGGGTCATTGGTCTTTGTGGGAGATAATGTGTCAGCCGTGGTAGAAGTTGCTCCCTGAGTAGGCATGGGCGCCCGCCTAGATGAAGGGATTTTCTCATCTTGAGGTGTCGGGAGGAGTAAAGGAGATTGACTCTTCTCTGTCATTAGCCTTTTTATTGACACTAGCTCTTTATATAGTCAATTTTTTGGAGGAGTATCGTATCGGTAGGCACAGATCATTGGTATTGGATGTATCGTTAGGTTGTGCCGAGTCAAATCAGCGGAGCTTATTTTTTTCCGTTGCAGAAAAGAGATCCCTTACCCTTTCTTTAGAAAATGATGAATATGAAGTCCGGGAGGCTGCGGGTACTATGGATCCTCTGACTCCCAATCGGGTTACCTTCCTGGGTCTCGCCGGTGTTGCCTGTAGGTCGTGATGTGCCTCGAGATGGCCGTCTCCTGTCCCCCTGCTCGTGGGGAATCCGCTCCTGGGGCGTCGCTCTGCTGCGTCTGGCCCGTCCTCTAGCCACCTTTGGAGGGCGGGGAGTGTGACAACGTACACGCTTCCCTTTACTCCATAGGGCCTTTTCCTCAGTTGCAGGGTTTGGTGGCCCGAAATTGACTTGGCTTCGCCAAAAGGCCTCATCTCCAAAGCCCGGCTCGCGAGGCGTCCCTCTCGCTGTAGGGCGGAGCCCCCTCGCCTCGCTCTTGTGACATGCTATGTTTCCCTTCTTCCATTCTCAAGTCAAGGGTGAGTCCCATGCGTCAGTTTGTGGATCACGGTCTCACGGACTAATCCCTACAGGTGCCCATAGTAGGCCGGCCGCCCTACCTAAACCAATCATCATATCGGTCCCTAGGCCCCATTGCCGGAAAGGCTCGGCTTCAAAACCGTACGTGGAGCTTCCGCCTCATATGGCTCCTCTAGGGATGGGGGTAGGCCCAGCCCAGGCTTGTGCGGTTAAGGTTGTTGTACACGACCTCAGTTGAGCATTCAGTTAGAGGTGGCGATCGCAGGTTCGCCGGAGGAGAGGGTGTTGCGAGCAAGATTGCACAAACAAAGCCCTCCTGCCCGCAGCCCTATACTAGAAATTAGGCTGGCTACGTTACTTATAACCACAGAAGGAGCAATGAATCCCCAACGACAAACGAACAGGGGGCGGGGCATTTTCGGGGAGTAGCCCCCTTCAGAAGAAACTTCCTGGCACATACATTAAGGGAGCCATCGAAAGGTGACTGAAACACCTGAAACGGGGACTACCCGAGCTAATGATAGAGGCAAGAACACTTTCCGGCCAAGTCCCATTAATTGATCATAACGATATCGTGGAAATGCTGCACGGACCCATATATATAGAAATAGAAAAAGAAGAACCTTGATACTAAACCAGATCGAACAAGGGATCTTTTTGGAAATGGGAAGATCTAGGATAGGCAGCCAACCTCCTGGAAAGAGCGATGTGCATAGACCGGGTGAGTAGGGATGCAGCTCCGTGGACCGCTCGTCGGGCCTGATAGGTGGTGGTCACACCCTTCTCAAAGGAACCGTACGTGAGACTCTCGCCTCATACGGCTCCGTCCTAGAATCTGGACCCCCCTTTTCCTTTGACCAACGGGTCCTCGAACCCATGGGGGTTACGAATCATTCATTCATTGATTGATTCAAGGTAGCTTTAGCCATTGTGGGTAGAAGCTAGTCGCCAGAAGCGAAGCAGCGATCTTCCGGGCCGGAATGGTTCTATTTTTCTGATGCGTAAGCTACCGCAAAATGAATGAAGGAAAAAGGCCTCAGGATTAGAAAGACTAAAGAGGCATGGAGGGCCGACTACAAGACTACGACTACAATACAAGCCATGAGCGATAGCGAAGCCTTCAGCCTTTTTTTTCGAAAGCCCCACAACTAGCTATCTTATAGCAGATAAGGCAAGCCTACTCAACTAATCTCATGTAAACGCCTGTTCGCTAAAATCCAAATAGAAAAAGACAACTACTTATTAAACATGTAGTTGAGTGCTCCGTCGTTGTTCGGATCTTGACCGAGTCCGAGCTTCCCAAGCTCTATGCTGTTTGGGAACTCAGCAAGGGTCTTACCACCTTCTTGATTGACTATATTTGAGTCTTTGGGGTACTTTAGGATTATATTCCGCGCCGAAGATTTGTGCTGTGGGCTAGGGTGAATATAGCGGACCAGCGGATCTGGTAGTTGACAATCGTTCGGACTTGGTAAAGGTTGTCGCAGCACCTGTAGTAGGACAGAGGACTTATCGCGATGCCCGCGGACCAATTTACTATGTCTCTGTCGTTGGTCAAAGAGGCCACGTGGATTGGTCTGGGTCTTCTTCGGCTAATGAGACCTCGATCCCGAAGCCTTCGGAGTATCTTTTTGATAGGCGCCTCTATCTGTATGGGGAATTCGCTGCTGAAAGATCCCGCCCAGTGTCCCCTTCCTTCCCCCGCCGCCTTCCGACCAAAGGGAGTATAGAATTTCTTCTTCAGGACACTCATGCCCGATCGTGAGACTGCCTGTTGAACGCCTGATGGCACCTTGCTCTGACCTGAGCTATGCAACAACGAGATCCCCCTCGATCTTTGCCGGATGTGCTTGACGGTCCCCCATAATACGCTAACTTGGGGACTTTTTAGTCCATCTTTTCCAAGAGTCTCCGCTAGTTGAACCGCGTCCAGTAGACGACCTCTTCCGCTCATCCCCTTCGTCAGCTCTTTGATAGGGATACTATAACCTAGGTCCCTAAACTTGGAATGGATGGCGGAGTGTAGGTGGCAGGCAGTTATATGGATACGGTGCTTTACCCGTAGACGCTTCTCCAGCTCTTGCAATAATTGTATGGGAGTCGTCCTCGGGGGGACTTCCCGAATGACCGTATCGGGGAATTCTACCGTACTCCGTGCAACTATGGTTGTTGATCCTGCGGAGCCTACCCAAAGGTTCAGACCGGATTGTAGGAAGTGGGTGATACGTTTTTGTATTTCTATGAGAAGAAATACGGCACCCACGATTCCCAGTAGTAAGTCGTCGGCATATCGTGCGTAACAAATCCTTATTAATAAGGAATGGCTTTTAAAGGGGGCCAGCTTACGGGCCAGGCCTCTCTCTGACCTGATAACTAGTCGCCTCCCCGCCCAGCTCTATCAGCAGGCCCCTTCTTTTGCAATACTTAAGAAGGTCTCTCATGGCCAAATTCTTATTAAAGCCTTCTCTACCATTGAATTCGGCCTTCGGGGTCAACCCAGCGGCTTCTATGAGGAAGGCGGCGCAAAGGAGGCTCGAGGGCTTGTTAAGGAAGGCGGCTAGGGCCGCTGAAGGGGGGAAAACGAAAGGCGTTTTCTGGTCTCCCCTTCGCCTGGGGGTGCTTGTGGGGGGGGGGGGTGTGCCACGACGAAACAAGGGAATGAAAGGTCGCTTTGCGTTGGATGCTCTTTACCCTCCCCACTATGAGGGCTCTGTTGTCTTGGGGAGCGTTGAAGCTTGTTTCTTTTCCATACTTTTCTTGGTCATCAATACGACGACCTATTCTTAATAGAACCGATCTTATTTTCACTACAAGAAGAATTTCGTGCTTCTGCCGGATCCTCCCTATCTCCTGATCGAGCTTGTATAGGTAGATATTGCCTGGTAGGGCCGATAGTAGTACACTGTTTGGGATGGAGTCAGGGCCCTTCTCACCCCCTATGAGTCGTCCGGCGGAAAACTTTTTCTGAGTGGGGTAAAAGAACTTGGAATCGTCGATCTCTTCCTTCAAGATTGAGATGAATCGATGTCGGTCGATGGTGTGAAAACACTTCCTGATGTCGAATTCCAAAAACCAGCGAGAGGTTCCCCACTCTTCTTTGATCCGTCTGAGGGCCGAGTGGCAGCCTCGACCCGAGCGGAAGTGTGATGTGTCTGGAAACTCGGGATCGTAAATGGATTCGGGTACCATTCTGATCGCCTCTTTCATGATCTTTTCTATGGGTAGAACTACTGTGAGCGGTCTAAACTTTGACCCTTCTTTCTTTCTTCATTTAAAAAAGGGGGAGCAAAGCCTGTTTTTTGCTCCCTCAATTGATAGATCAGGGCCCCTCCTGCCGGCCCGAACGAAAGGCTCTTTAAGGAAGTAGTCCCATCACTCTCGGGCCCGACACCAACCAAGAGGAGGCGGGGCTCTCTCCAATCATTCCGAAGAGCCGAGATCTCGTAAAGGAAAAATTAGCTAGCTCAGCAGGTTTGGACCCGGGTGAATCAGTTCAGTGAAGGAAGGGAGCCTAAACTTAAGGCTTTTCCAAGCCTTGCCGATAGGCGCCTCATGGCTCGCTCAGTTCGCTCGCGGAGTTCTTAGATCAGTAGATCTGGATAGAGTCTCGCTCATAAAGGAAGAGTAGCGCGCTAGCGCGGCTCGCTTCGCTTTTCGACGCGGAGCTCGCTGCTGTCTTTTTAGCTTCAAAACTACAGGGCGTGCGTTAGCACTACGGCTTTTCAGCCTCCCTTTGCTGGTTCCGAACTATCACTGATCCCAGAGATCAACCTTCAAACCTTTTTCTTTGAATCTCAGGAAGGCTTTCTCGGGGAGAAAGCTGGTTGGGGAACTGCTAAACGACCTAAAAGAAAAAGAGGAGACTGACTCTGACCTTTCAAAGCCCTATCTCATCTGGTTGATAGTAGAAGGTACGTACGATGATACCATGGACATAAACGAGGTCGAGCATATCTTTAATGATTTCAAACTAAAGCGTACCTAAAGCCTGCCCTGGATATGAAAAAGGGATTTGAGCCAGAAGAAGATGAGGATCTATCACCAGATGAGGAAATGGAAACAACTAAGTATTAGTTAGGTTTAGGTTCAGGAAATGGAAATGGTAACAGCGGCCCAAAAATGGCAAGGTTTTCTTTTCAAAGAAAAAGGAACGCAAAAGTTTTGCGAAATCCTTATCTTTCGGCTTTTTAAAGAAGATAGGCCATTACAAAAACAAGGTATAACAGCCGACTTTCCTATCAGGATTTTACAACCTGAATACCAAGGGACCACTATTAGAAGAGAGCATAATAAGTAAATGCCGACGCCATCTTTGACTTTTTGGATGGTCGGCGGCGCCATAAACTCTATAACCAGCACCGCGGAGTCAAGAAATTCAACTAAATAGAATCCTAAAACAATCTTATTCGAGCACACACGGGACCCACAGCAATGAAATTCACACAAGCGGCAATCATCCGAGCAGAGAATGGAGAAGGGAAATATACTTGAAATTGTTTTTTTCCAAATGAGAAAGCCTTTGGCAAACTCCTTGCAAATCTGTTTTTGCCGGGCACAATAGACATATCTGCTCAGTCACAACATAAGGAACCCCCAATGTTCCTATAAGCCTACCCGGCCTGACAGCTTTAGTTGAATGATCTGATCCCGAAGCAAGCTTTCTACTTAAATTGCTATGACTGGCCAACTAATGATAGGACTACCTATATTGTGTTGGGAATCATAGCATAATTTTAAAATTTTCCTACGCTCACCAAGATGCATCTATGGAGTATACTAGCAACGAGGGGAAAGGAGTGCATCTACATACCCTTGTAGATCGCGAGCGGAAGCGTTCCAATGAACGTGGATGACGGAGTCGTACTCGCCGTGATCCAAATCACCGATGACCGAGTGCCGAACGGACGGCACCTCCGCGTTCAACACACGTACGGTGCAGCGACGTCTCCTCCTTCTTGATCTAGCAACGGGAAAGGAGAGGTTGATGGAGATCCAGCAGCACGACGGCGTGGTGGTGGATGTAGCAGGTCTCGGCAGGGCTTCGCCGAGCTTCTGCGAGACGGAGAGGTGTAGCAGGGGAAGAGGGAGGCGCCCAAGGCTGTAATGTTGCTGCCCTCCCTCCCCCCCTTTATATAGGCCCCCTGGGAGGGGGGGCGCCGGCCAGATCCCATCTAGGGTGGGGGGCGGCGGCCAAGGGGGTGCCTTGCCCCCCAAGGCAAGTGGGAAGCCCCCCCACCCTAGGGTTCCCAACCCTAGGCGCATGGGGGGAGGCCCATGGGGGGGCGCCCAGCCCACTAGGGGCTGGTTCCCTTCCCACTTCAGCCCATGGGGCCCTCCGGGATAGGTGGCCCCACCCGGTGGACCCCCGGGACCCTTCCGGTGGTCCCGGTACAATACCGGTAACCCCCGAAACTTTCCCGGTGGCCGAAACTTGACTTCCTATATATAATTCTTCACCTCCGGACCATTCCAGAACCTCTCGTGACGTCCGGGATCTCATCCGGGACTCTGAACAACTTTCGGGTTTCCGCATACACATATCTCTACAACCCTAGCGTCACCGAACCTTAAGTGTGTAGACCCTACGGTTTCGGGAGACATGCAGACATGACCGAGACGCCTCTCCGGTGAATAACCAACAGCGGGATCTGGATACCCATGTTGGCTCCCACATGTTCCACGATGATCTCATCGGATGAACCACGGTGTCGAGGATTCAATCAATCCCGTATGCAATTCCCTTTGTCAATCGGTATGTTACTTGCCCGAGATTCGATCGTCGGTATCCCAATACCTTGTTCAATCTCGTTACCGGCAAGTCTCTTTACTCGTACCGCAATGCATGATCCCGTGACTAACGCCTTAGTCACATTGAGCTCATTATGATGATGCATTACCGAGTGGGCCCAGAGATACCTCTCCGTCACACGGAGTGACAAATCCCAGTCTCGATCCGTGCCAACCCAACAGACACTTTCGGAGATACCCGTAGTGCACCTTTATAGTCACCCAGTTACGTTGTGACGTTTGGCACACCCAAAGCACTCCTACAGTATCCGGGAGTTGCACGATCTCATGGTCTAAGGAAAAGATGCTTGACATTGGAAAAGCTCTAGCAAACGAAACTACACGATCTTTTATGCTATGCTTAGGATTGGGTCTTGTCCATCACATCATTCTCCTAATGATGTGATCCCGTTATCAATGACATCCAATGTCCATAGTCAGGAAACCATGACTATCGGTTGATCAACGAGCTAGTCAACTAGAGGCTTACTAGGGACACGTTGTGGTCTATGTATTCACACATGTATTACGATTTCCGGACAATACAATTATAGCATGAACAATAGACAATTATCATGAACAAAGAAATATAATAATAATCATTTATTATTGCCTCTAGGGCATATTTCCAACAGTCTCCCACTTGCACTAGAGTCAATAATCTAGTTACATTGTGATGAATCAAACACCCATTGCGTCCTAGTGTTGATCATGTTTTGCTCTAGGGAGAGGTTTAGTCAACGGATCTGCTACATTCAGGTCCGTATGTACTTTACAAATATCTATGTCTCCATTTTGAACACTTTCACGAATGGATTTGAAGCGACGCTTGATATGCCTGGTCTTCCTGTGAAACCTGGGCTCCTTCGCAAGCGCAATAGCTCCAGTGTTGTCACAGAAGAGAGTCATCGGGCCCGACGCATTGGGAATCACCCCTAGGTCGGTAATGAACTCCTTCATCCAGACTGCTTCCTGTGCTGCCTCCGAGGCTGCCATGTACTCCGCTTCACATGTAGATCCCGCCACGACGCTTTGCTTGCAACTGCACCAGCTTACTGCTCCTCCATTCAAAATATACACGTATCCGGTTTGTGACTTCGAGTCATCCAGATCTGTGTCGAAGCTAGCGTCGACCTAACCCTTTACGACGAGCTCTTCGTCACCTCCATAAACGAGAAACATATCCTTTGTCCTTTTCAGGTACTTTAGGATATTCTTGACCACTGTCCAGTGTTCCATGCCGGGATTACTTTGGTACCTTCCTACCAAACTTACGGCAAGGTTTACATCAGGTCTGGTACACAACATGGCATACATAATAGACCCTATGGCCGAGGCATAGGGGATGACACTCATCTTTTCTATATCTTCTGCCGTGGTCGGGCATTGAGCCGTGCTCAACTGCACACCTTGCAATACAGGCAAGAACCCCTTCTTGGACTGATCCATATTGAACTTCTTCAATATCTTGTCAAGGTATGTACTCTGTGAAAGACCAATGAGGCGTCTTGATCTATCTCTATAGATCTTGATGCCTAATATATAAGCAGCTTCTCCAAGGTCCTTCATTGAAAAACACTTATTCAAATAGGCCTTTATACTTTCCAAGAATTCTATATCATTTCCCATCAATAATATGTCATCCACATACAATATGAGAAATGCTACAGAGCTCCCACTCACTTTCTTGTAAACACAGGCTTCTCCATAAGTCTGTGTAAACCCAAACGCTTTGATCATCTCATCAAAGCGAATGTTCCAACTCCGAGATGCTTGCACCAGCCCATAGATTGAGCGCTGGAGCTTGCATACTTTGTTAGCATTCTTAGGATCGACAAAACCTTCCGGCTGCATCATATACAACTCTTCCTTAAGGAAGCCATTAAGGAATGCCGTTTTGACGTCCATCTGCCATATCTCATAATCATAGTATGCGGCAATTGCTAACATGATTCGGACGGACTTCAGCTTCGCTACGGGTGAGAAAGTCTCATCGTAGTCAACCCCTTGAACTTGTCGATAAGCCTTAGTGACAAGTCGAGCCTTATAGATGGTCACATTACCATCCGCGTCTGTCTTCTTCTTAAAGATCCATATGTTTTCTATGGCTCGCCGATCATCGGGCAAGTCAGTCAAAGTCCATACTTCGTTTTCATACATGGATCCTATCTCGGATTTCATGGCTTCTGGCCATTTGTCGGAATCCGGGCCCGCCATCGCTTCTTCATAGTTCGAAGGTTCACCGTTGTCTAACAACATGATTTCCAGGACAGGGTTGCCGTACCACTCTGGTGCGGAACGTGTCCTTGTGGACCTACGAAGTTCAGTAGTAACTTGATCCGAAGCTTCATGATCATCATCATTAACTTCCTCCCCAGTCGGTGTAGGCACCACAGGAACATCTTCCCGCGCTGCGCTACTTTCCGGTACGGAAGGGGTGACTATCACCTCATCAAGTTCCACTTTCCTCCCACTCAATTCTTTCGAGAGAAACTCCTTCTCTAGAAAGGACCCGTTCTTGGCAACGAAGATCTTGCCTTCGGATCTGAGGTAGAAGGTATACCCAATAGTTTCCTTAGGGTATCCTATGAAGACACATTTCTCCGACTTGGGTTCGAGCTTTTCAGGTTGAAGTTTCTTGACATAAGCATCGCATCCTCAAACTTTTAGAAACGACAGCTTAGGTTTCTTCCCAAACCATAATTCATACGGTGTCGTCTCAACGGATTTAGACGGAGCCCTATTTAAAGTGAATGTGGCAGTCTCTAAAGCATAGCCCCAAAATGAGAGCGGTAAATCGGTAAGAGACATCATAGATCGCACCATATCCAATAGAGTGCGATTACGACGTTCGGACACACCATTTCTCTGAGGTGTTCCAGGCGGCGTGAGTTGTGAAACTATTCCACATTTCCTTAAGTGTGCACCAAACTCATGACTTAAATATTCTCCACCACGATCTGATCGTAAGAATTTTATTCTCCTGTCACGTTGATTCTCAACCTCACTCTGAAATTCCTTGAACTTTTCAAAGGTTTCAGACTTGTGTTTCATTAGGTAGACATACCCATATATACTTAAGTCATCAGTGAGAGTGAGAACATAACGATATCCTCCGCGAGCCTCAACACTCATTGGACCGCACACATCGGTATGTATGATTTCCAATAAGTTGGTTGCTCGCTCCATTGTTCCGGAGAACGGAGTCTTGGTCATCTTACCCATGAGGCATGGTTCGCACGTGTCAAATGATTCGTAATCAAGAGACTCCAAAAGTCCATCTGCATGGAGCTTCTTCATGCGCTTGAAACCAATGTGACCAAGGCGGCAGTGCCACAAGTATGTGGGACTATCGTTATCAACTTTACATCTTTTGGTATCCACACTATGAACATGTGTAACATCACGTTCGAGATTCATCAAAAATAAACCATTGACCAGCGGGGCATGACCATAAAACATATCTCTCAAATAAATAGAACAACCATTATTCTCGGATTTAAATGAGTAGCCATCTCGAATTAAACGAGATCCAGATACAATGTTCATGCTCAAAGCTGGCACTAAATAACAATTATTGAGGTTTAAAACTAATCCCGTGGGTAGATGCAGAGGTAGCGTGCCGACGGCGATCACATTGACCTTGGAACCATTCCCGACGCGCATCGTCACCTCGTCCTTCGCCAGTCTCCGTTTATTCCGTAGTTCCTGTTTTGAGTTACAAATATGAGCAACTGCACTGGTATCAAATACCCAGGAGCTACTACGAGTACTGGTAAGGTACACATCAATTACATGTATATCACATATACCTTTGGTGTTGCCGGTCTTCTTCTTGTCTGCTAAGTATTTGGGGCAGTTCCGCTTCCAGTGACCACTTCCCTTGCAATAAAAGCACTCAGTTTCAGGCTTGGGTCCATTCTTTGACTTCTTCCCAGTAACTGTTTTACCGGGCGCGGCAACTCCCTTGCCGTCCTTCTTGAAGTTCTTCTTACCCTTGCCCTTCTTGAACTTAGTGGTTTTATTCACCATCAACACTTGATGTTCTTTTCTGGTCTCTACCTCAGCTGATTTCAGCATTGAATATACCTCAGGAATGGTCTTTTCCATCCCCTGCATATTGAAGTTCATCACAAAGCTCTTGTAGCTTGGTGGAAGCGACTGGAGGATTCTGTCAATGACCGCGTCATCCGGGAGATTAACTCCCACCTGAGACAAGCGGTTATGCAACCCAGACATTCTGAGTATGTGCTCACTAACAGAACTGTTCTCCTCCATTTTACAGCTGAAGAACTTGTCGGAGACATCATATCTCTCGACCCGGGCATGAGCTTGGAAAACCAATTTCAGCTCCTCGAACATCTCATATGCTCCATGTTTCTCAAAACGCTTTTGGAGACCCGGTTCTCAGCTGTAAAGCATGCCGCACTGAACGAGGGAGTAATCATCAGCACGCTGCTGCCAAGCGTTCATAACGTCTTGGTTCTCTGGGATTGGTGCATCACCTAGCGGTGCTTCTAAGACATAATCTTTCTTGGCTACTATGAGGATGGTCCTCAGGTTCCGGACCCAGTCCGTATAGTTGCTGCCATCATCTTTCAGCTTGGTTTTCTCTAGGAACGCGTTGAAATTGAGGACAACGTTGGCCATTTGATCTACATGACATAGTGTAAAGATATTAGACTAAGTTCATGATAATTAAGTTCATCTAATCAAATTATTTAATGAACTCCCACTCAGATAGACATCCCTCCAGTCATCTAAGTGAAACATGATCCGAGTTAACTAGGCCGTGTCCGATCATCACGTGAGACGGACTAGTCAAGATCGGTGAACATCTCCATGTTGATCGTATCTTCTATACGACTTATGCTCGACCTTTCGGTCCTCCGTGTTCCGAGGCCATGTCTGTACATGCTAGGCTCGTCAAGTCAACCTAAGTGTATTGCGTGTGTTCCGAGGCCATGTCTGTACATGCTAGGCTCGTCAACACCCGTTGTATGCGAACGTTAGAATCTATCACACCCGATCATCACGTGGTGCTTCGAAACAACGAACCTTCGCAACGGTGCACTGTTAGGGTGAACACTTTCTTGAAATTATCATAAGGGATCATCTTACTTACTACCGTCGTTCTAAGAAAATAAGATGCAAAAACATGATAAACATCACATGCAATCAAATAGTGACATGATATGGCCAATATCATCATGCTCCTTTGATCTCCATCTTCGGGACACCATGATCATCTTCGTCACCGGCATGACACCATGATCTCCATCATCATGATCTCCATCATCGTGTCTTCATGAAGTCGTCACGCCAACGATTACTTCTACTTCTATGGCTAACGCGTTTAGCAACAAAGTAAAGTAATTTACATGGTGTTATTCAATGACACGCAGGTCATGCAAAATAATAAAGACAACTCCTATGGCTCCTGCCGGTTGTCATACTCATCGACATGCAAGTCGTGATTCCTATTACAAGAATATGATCAATCTCATACATCACATATATCATTCATCACATCTTCTGGCCATATCACATCACATAGCACTTGCTGCAAAAACAAGTTAGACGTCCTCTAATTGTTGTTGCAAGTTTTTACGTGGTTTGTAGGTTTCTAGCAAGAACGTTTTCTTACCTACGTATGACCACAACGTGATTTGCCAATTTCTATTTACCCTTCATAAGGACCCTTTTCATCGAATCCGTTCCGACTAAAGTAGGAGAGACAGACACCCGCTAGCCACCTTATGCAACTAGTGCATGTCAGTCGGTGGAACCTGTCTCACGTAAGCGTACGTGTAAGGTCGGTCCGGGCCGCTTCATCCTACAATGCCGCCGAAACAAGAAACGACTAGTAGCGGCAAGAAGAATTGGCAACATCAACGCCCACAACTTCTTTGTGTTCTACTCGTGCATAGTAACTACGCATAGGCCTGGCTCTGATACCACTGTTGGGAATCGTAGCATAATTTTAAAATTTTCCTACGCTCACCAAGATGCATCTATGGAGTATACTAGCAACGAGGGGAAAGGAGTGCATCTACATACCCTTGTAGATCGCGAGCGGAAGCGTTCCAATGAACGTGGATGACGGAGTCGTACTCGCCGTGATCCAAATCACCGATGACCGAGTGCCGAACGGACAGCACCTCCGCGTTCAACACACGTACGGTGCAGCGACGTCTCCTCCTTCTTGATCCAGCAAGGGGAAAGGAGAGGTTGATGGAGATCCAGCAGCACGACGGCGTGGTGGTGGATGTAGCGGGTCTCGGCAGGGCTTCGCCGAGCTTCTGCGAGACGGAGAGGTGTAGCAGGGGAGGAGGGAGGCGCCCAAGGCTGTAATGTTGCTGCCCTCCCTCCCCCCTTTATATAGGCCCCCTGGGAGGGGGGGGGGTGCCGGCCAGATCCCATCTAGGGTGGGGGGCGGCGGCCAAGGGGGTGCCTTGCCCCCCAAGGCAAGTGGGAAGCCCCCCCACCCTAGGGTTCCCAACCCTAGGCGCATGGGGGGAGGCCCATGGGGGGGCGCCCAGCCCACTAGGGGCTGGTTCCCTTCCCACTTCAGCCCATGGGGCCCTCCGGGATAGGTGGCCCCACCCGGTGGACCCCCGGGACCCTTCCGGTGGTCCCGGTACGATACCGGTAACCCCCGAAACTTTCCCGGTGGCCGAAACTTGACTTCCTATATATATAATTCTTCACCTCCGGACCATTCCGGAACCTCTCGTGACGTCCGGATCTCATCCGGGACTCCGAACAACTTTCGGGTTTCCGCATACACATATCTCTACAACCCTAGCGTCACTGAACCTTAAGTGTGTAGACCCTACGGGTTCGGGAGACATGCAGACATGACCAAGACGCCTCTCCGGTCAATAACCAACAGCGGGATCTGGATACCCATGTTGGCTCCCACATGTTCCACGATGATCTCATCGGATGAACCACGGTGTCGAGGATTCAATCAATCCCGTATGCAATTCCCTTTGTCAATCGGTATGTTACTTGCCCGAGATTCGATCGTCGGTATCCCAATACCTTGTTCAATCTCGTTACCGGCAAGTCTCTTTACTCGTACCGCAATGCATGATCCCGTGACTAACGCCTTAGTCACATTGAGCTCATTATGATGATGCATTACCGAGTGGGCCCAGAGATACCTCTCCGTCACACGGAGTGACAAATCCCAATCTCGATCCGTGCCAACCCAACAGACACTTTCGGAGATACCCGTAGTGCACCTTTATAGTCACCCAGTTACGTTGTGACGTTTGGCACACCCAAAGCACTCCTACGGTATCCCCGAGTTGCACGATCTCATGGTCTAAGGAAAAGATGCTTGACATTGGAAAAGCTCTAGCAAACGAAACTACACGATCTTTTATGCTATGCTTAGGATTGGGTCTTGTCCATCACATCATTCTCCTAATGATGTGATCCCGTTATCAATGACATCCAATGTCCATAGTCAGGAAACCATGACTATCGGTTGATCAACGAGCTAGTCAACTAGAGGCTTACTAGGGACACGTTGTGGTCTATGTATTCACACATGTATTACGATTTCCGGACAATACAATTATAGCATGAACAATAGACAATTATCATGAACAAAGAAATATAATAATAATCATTTATTATTGCCTCCAGGGCATATTTCCAACATATTGATGCTTTGAATCTGTATTCAGAGTTTTTTTCCAACTACCGGGACTACTAATTTCAAGTACAAAGCTCTCCTATGAATATGCTACTGCTCTTACTTTCTACCGGAATCCGAGCATTGAAGCAAGCTCTTTATCGCGCCATAACCGAGTCTCTCCTTGCAGCTCTGACCAATCCACCCGTCATTGCAAATAACTGCTCCTTACTCTTTGATTGTATGTCCATTTTTGCTTGATGTCTGGCTCACCGGATCTGGTACATGAAAAAGCCATTCCTTTTCGCTTTCCTTCAACCACTCGGTATACTTTTTTACTGGAAGAGTCAAGCGAAAGCAATTAGTTTAGAAGGAAGAGGAAGACCTAGGGGGCTTACGTCCTCATTTCACTCTTTTTGCTCCTGCAAGACACGACTCAACTACTTTTTACAATTGACAGGGTAGCCCGGAGGTCAGATGAAGGGTCTTCCCCATAAAGATAGATTAGTACTTGGAAGGTTCAGATGAAGGAAGGGCTGAAACAAGGCAAAAACTATTCAATGGGGTAAATAAATATGAGCATCCATGAGAATAGCAAACCCCTATCTCTTAAAAAGAAGAAGATAGATAGGTCCACGAGTTGAGACAGAGAAGTTCTAACTAATCAAGCATGTCCCGATGATTCCCCGGATAGGAGAAGGCCAGCTGGGTCATTTGTTTGTATAATTACGAGTCAATTCACTCCTGCGGTTTTTGCCCGAGTCAAAAGACAAGCAAGTCCTTTGAGTACACAGCGAAAAAAGATACGGAGAGATGGGGTCTCCCTGCCTGATTTACCGGTATCAGCAAGCAGTTCTAATTTATTGGTCTGTCGGCTCCTTGGGAGTAGGAGAGAGGTGGAGTCACTGGCATCATCGTCGTCAATACTAGGGAGTTGTGTTCTTCTTATTATTTGGAATCCAGAGCAAGCGCTTTGGCACCTAGCCCCGGTAAGCAGAGCGCACCGAATAAAGCCCTTCTTCTGCGCCTCTCATCCGTAGCCATTTGCACTTCCGAACGTAAGCCGATTTCTCTCTCAATCCTGATTGAAATGGAAAAATAGGTAGCTTCACTCACTAATTGGAAAGAGAAAGCCAAAATGATTAGATATTCGAACAACTCTACTACATCTTCTCCTACTACTAAATATCTACAAAATATTTTTCATAATGCTGTCAATAAATACTATAACAGATTATTCACACCCATATCGGAGGAAAAAGTTTGTGATAAAGTTATGCTTATGAAAGAAATTGATATACTATAGAATTCTTATTGGCAGGAAAGGGGTATTACTCCATTAGAAAAACATAAATTACTAACTAATATTCTCAAAGAGCAGACTCCTATATTCGAGAAGATAATCTATTCCAAATAGAATATCCTGGAATTACCAGAAAGCGTATTGAATCGAATCATGATGCTGATACCAATGGATGCAAGGCGTGTTCGACTCACGACATTATCTGTACTTAATGCCTCGTACGAAAAGATTCCCTTGAAGGGATGTTCATTCCTATAGCAGTTTCTCACTTCTGAGGTGATATCCTCTGGTGTCCAAACAGTATTTATTTTCTTGTACCCCTCAACAACAGCATATGGATCCATGAATACTTCGGTAGGAGTCGTCCATAAAGTACCGTCGACAGGTAGAAACTTATACCAAATCACGAGGCCTATGCCTGAATAAACAAGGATATGGAATAACCCCTGGACATAGCGACGCAAGCGATGATCATAAGCCCTGGTGGTAAGCTGAACCAGCACTCGTTGGTGGGGAGAGTTGGTTGGTATTTCGAACTTATCTACGCACTTCACTCCTATTGAAGTGAGAAATTCGAGCAAGAAAGGAGATTTATACCGTTTATAGCTAGTAAGGGACCATTGTGGAATGTTGTTTCTTACTAAAGGAAGCCTGATCCAATCCATGCTAAAAGGGGAGGGGGAATAAGCAGTCATCCTATACAAGATATCTATACGTTTTCTCTTCAGAAGATACTTTATGTGCTGATTTAGCACATTCAGATGATTGATCATATTGAGATGTTCTTGCCGAGTCTTCTCCCAAACCTCGTAGCATACTTTAGCGGTAAAACCGAGGGCAGCCAGCAAGAATACCCATAGCAATCGGTCCGGTATTACAATGAATAGATTACCAAAACAGCTATAGGGCTCGGTTTCCCCACAAATGATTGATATTATTTCTGAACTGCTATCAACACTACCTTCTTCTCCACCACTTACTAAATAGGGCTGTCCTGACTGAAAAGAATTCTAAATACCCATATTTCGTACTAAATAAACCTACTTCGCTGGCTAATCCCTATGTCTCGCTTGGTACTCCACCCTCCCATTCATAAGAGAGTGGTAGTTGTCACCGGAAGCAGGTGAAAGTATCAAGTGAGTAATAGTCTTTATCCTCCCTTCGTCCCGGCTCTTCACTGAGCAAATCCAAAGTCCCCACTTGTTCTCAACGAAGCGTTTGAAGCACGGTTTGCAAGGGCTCTTGAAAAATACGCGAAAGGTACCTAACCTAAAGCGCGATAGAGGCTCCTCTAGAGACCATACAAGAAGGTTATGAGCTGATGCGCCTACCACATCAGCCTTGATCAATAAAATTAGGTTGTTGCATTGCAGATGTGACTGACTTGTAAACATAATGATCATATATATGTGCCTTATCCTTACGTATCTTGGCCAGTGTTTTCAAAAGCAATCCAGCTTGAATTTGTACAGGACCAGTAAACTGTAGTCACTTTCTTCGCATAGTTGGTTCTAGCTTGAACCGGAGACTTTCATCGCCCATTGGTAGGTCTTATGCTTCGGATTTGGAATCATTTTTTGCTTTTCATCAAGTTCTTGTTTGATCTGCAGTGAGACTTTGTTGCTACTCTCCTTCTATATAGATGTTGGTAAACCTTCTTGTTCTATTTTACAAGTGGGACTTGGCGAAGGAGAGAGTTTGCTTTCTATCTTTTACTGAGATAGCTTTCTCTATACTCGCTACCCTATTGTTCTGGTGAAGAAGGGTGTTGGTAAACGCGAGGTATTCGGCAAGGAGATCCTATATACCTGCACTTTGATTTTCATTGAAATAAGCATTTCCTCTATTTTGGGACACCGGATATAGGAATGTCTTCTTAAGGAAGCTGTTTGTTTTCTCGCTAAAACACATCCGTTTTCTCGCAGAGACAGAAACATGGGCATCCAGATCTCCTTGATCCAATCCTGCATTTGCAACTGCATGCGGCCCAACGCACGTTGAAGGCCATCAAGCCGTCAGCCCCGACTCCCGGCAACCAGCATAACCACTCCTCTACGCTTCAGTGCCCAGTCCACTTGCATTGGACCAGTGGCTTACAAGATGAGGGAAAGAACTGGCTAGAAAGAATGGCTCACATGGCCTAAGGAATTGAAACCACCCGCACAACCAAGGGAGACCCTCTACTGTACGCAATTCTTGATTGAAATCTAAGACTATCTATTGGCTTCTCGCTTCAAAGATGGACCCTCTGTTCCTTTGAAATGCCTTTGATTCATCAATAATAATCGAAATCCAAGGGATAGCGCAGACATGCATCTCCTAGAATAGATGGATGTGTGCGACAATAACTTTGAGCTCCTGAATTGTCTTTTC
Organism: Aegilops tauschii subsp. strangulata; assembly: GCF_002575655.3. Classification (NCBI taxonomy): domain Eukaryota; kingdom Viridiplantae; phylum Streptophyta; class Magnoliopsida; order Poales; family Poaceae; genus Aegilops; species Aegilops tauschii. The sequence continues at coordinate 127,785,093 of NC_053038.3, read as the reverse complement.
ACCTTGATCTGAAGAGGTAGGCAGCTCTGAAACAGAAGCCAAGGACAGATGGCTAGTCTGAAGACATTGACCATCTGGAGCGAAGGACAGTTGGCGAAGTTAGTGAGAGAAAGATAGGATTTTCTCGTGTGGATTAGTTGAAAAACATAGAATAGAGATTTCAGAAGTAAAGTCCTTTGAGAGCAACTCATGTTCAGCCTTGTCGGAATAAGCGCAGCTAGCCCTCTTTCTATTGGAGGAAAAACGCTATCTTCTTCTATTTTTAGATTCTCACTACTAGCAATCATTAGATCATCTTCCTATTTGTCTTGGGTTCACCCTTGAAAGTCTTACGCATATCTAATTAGAATGATAGAAAAGGATTATCTGGCAAGTTGACTTTAACAATGTAGGCGTCTGATGTGGGATGTTTAACGAAGCGTTGCCATACAAAGAAAGATAACAACACTTTTCCCTATAATAGAAATCGACTGTTTGACTTTTTGCAAAGGCTTGGAAAGAGTGATACACTACTACTTTGGGTTCTACACTACGGCATGTGTAGCGACCTCATTAGTTCATGAAATATTGTATTATGGTACGACAATACTTGCTTAAAATACCTACTTCGCTTCCCTGCTAACGGCTACGACTACGGCTATGGTTCTTAATCGAATCCAATAACGGAACGGCGGCCCATCGATATCCTTTCCCTCAATACCGGTATCATACCAAGGAAGCAGGCATTGGCAAAGAGTGAATCTTTATCCAGCCCTCGGCATCCTATGCACGTACGAATTATCTAGTTGTATCCTAGCGATAAGTAGCACTAGCGTTAGTAGAACAAGCAACGGCGCCTCTGTTTCCTATTCCTAGCGAACTAAGTCCTTCCGTAGTAGGCCTAGTTTCACCTTCAAGAGAGTAACTAGCAAGATCCACCAAAAAGACGGAACTACGGGTGAGAGAAGGAACTATGATAAAGCTTTAGTGGAGGTGCGCCTTCTTCCCTTCCGGCGAACAGAAAAGAGAGATACGAAGGAGTAATGACGAAAGGTTGATTGTTCGTATGTTCAGTGATGGCGAGCCTTCAACCAAGAAAAAATACCTGAAAGAAGATGCGTAGGCCTTCAATCATGGTGCAATGAATATCGTAGATAGAGTGATGGAAGAAGTTCGATCTCATATAGCTAGCTTTCCTTTCAAAGTGAAACGATTTTCCTTTTACGTTGAGATATTTGAATTGGATTTTCTTTCACCACTACTATCGTAACGCACAGAAAACACTGACGTTTCCGCTCGCTTTCAACCACTGCCACTTTACCTGAGCACTGTGACGCAGTCGGTCAAGTATTGAGTTTCTGCTAGTATATCAAGGACTTATGAGAACTGAAAAGAAAAATACGAAAAAAGGAATTCTCATAGTTCATTGAATTAAGGGAGGGCCATTCGTGGGGGGTTCGTGGAAGAGTTGGGTTCGATTCCCTTTATACGCGATGTGGCGAAAAAGACTGATTCAACGAAATATGCCATGCCAGCATTAAGATTTAAAACGTGTCGTCTACTTCCAGGAAATGTTCGGAACAGAGAACTTTCTCTAATCCAACGCCGCATTCTTCGAAGATTGAGGAACAAGAGGAGATCCATTAAAAGAAATCTTTCTCGGAGAGAAAATCTAAACAGTAACATCAAATCACAAACTACACGAAAGTTGTCTCTTTATTATGGGGATTTACCCATAAGGGAGATGCATAGAGGAAGAGAACGAACTTCATATATCCCTTTTTTACTCAATCAAGAAACAAGATCGGACGTGATTCCTGTTCGTCTCCATTTTAGTGACACTCTTCCTCAAGCAAGGCAGCCGATAAGTCATCGAAGGGTTTGTTTGAATAATGGACTGGTAACCATTACTCATTTGAAAGTTTCCCACGGTGATCTAATATCTTTTAAAGAAAATGACGCGAGAACCCGCGGTTTTGAAATAAGGAGATCTTTCTATATCGACATATCAGTTGGAAAAATCATAGGCAAATTCCTATCGGCCATATCAGTTGGAAAAAGCAGAGGCAAATTCCTACCGGCCAGAATCTGGAGAAGAACAAAAAAAGAATGGTTCCGCTTACTCACAACTCAGAGGGGATGCCGCTTACTACTCGAATCCAAGGAATTGCAAAAGTTGCGTTCTTATATGCAAGAAGAAGACTTTGAAAGAACAAAGAAGTTTGGATCCGCAAAAGTATGCTTAGGCAGTTCCTTCGCTGAGCACAACAGAATGAAGAGGAATTTGTTTCATTTCAAATACTTCTTCTTATTGAAAAGAGGGAAGGAGAAAAACCGAAATCTTCCTACTCGAACAATAAGTCCTTTTGTAGAAAAGTCTTCTTTATATAGTAATTCGACCTATTGCTCCGGATCCCCGTTTACTAGGAAGATAAGAATCAAAAGGATCGAACTACCTACTCATTATTCGGAGGTGAATCATAGAACACTAAAAGCTGTGGTATCTTATGGACCTAACATAGGTCACATCCCTCACGACATAAGATTGAAAGATCCAAACCTTCCTCTTCGGAGCGGAAACGGACGTGGCCAAAACATATAAAAAAAGATCGGCCTAGCCGCTCATAGGGACATATCTATCCGGATAGAGGATAGTCTAGATCAGTTTTGAGAAAAATCTCTCTCTATATAGATAGGTATCTCTGTGGATAGAGATAAAGATAGGGATCCCTATAAATCGAAATATATGGAAAACGTGCACTTTTTGACTACTACTACTATTTCTTAGACTTTTTCAAGGAAACATCGTTTTTTCGATTTTGACTGAATTGGTCGGAGCGTAGACGAGCAAGCAGAGCCCAGGAAAGAGGTCAGATCATCATAGAGCAGTCGACTATAAGTATAAGACTGCTGGCCTGAGAGAAGGCAGTCTCTCTCGGGAAACATGGCCCAATTTCTCTTCTTTCTTTTCACACGGGCAACAATTGGGAATAAAACAGACCATGAACATGAGTTTAAAATGTAAAAAAAGGGAAGAGTGAATTCTCCACTTTCTTATCTCGAAAATGCGTAATATAGTGATTTCATGTGTCTGTTTCTCTGAAAAGGTGGGTCAGCCCTTAGGGCAAACAGTAGTGCCAGGTTCCATTGTGGAACGGTCGTTTGCCAGTGACCTTTGTCCGCTGTAGTACGAGTGACTGGCGCATCGCATCCAATCTCTCATGTCAATGAGTCAGTTAGAAAACAGCTCCAAATGAATCAGTGATTTCCCCTTTATTTCCCTCGGAGCGCAATGGGAAACAAGATTGAGAATGAATTAAAACACACCAAATGTTTCATTTTTCCTATTATCAGTGGTCAGCTCTGATACAAACCAGGGGAAAAAGAACCTGGAACGCCTTCTTTAAGGCGCTACTATTTCTAGCGGCATAGGTGCTTTCTCACAATACGAAAGATGTACATACGAGGACTACGATTCCTATTTAGAGATATTCCTACGAGCGGTAGACGTAGTAAGGAAATTACGTACGCCAATAACAAATACGAATACGAATTACGCCTACGAGCCTACGCAATGGCATGTTTCGGCGTATAAAGCTAAGAACGAGAATAGCCTACTGCCTCCACTCGGAAAAGGCAAAGGTATCTAGTATAGGATATCGATGAACGGAGGACAAGGAAAGCAGGCAAGGTGAACCTCCTTTGCCAAAGCCCTTTTGAAATACCTTCTTTTTGAACCGTTAGAAAATACCTGCTAGCTATCCCTAGTTTTGTTTAACCAGCTTTCCCCCAAAAAGGGGAGATCCGCTGCTTACTGCTCACGGAAACATCCGACCTTATGGTCAAGTCGTCCGCCTATCTTTCTGATTTCATTCATTTTACGATCGCATAAAAAGTCATGAGATCAAAAAAGAAATGTGAGAATGTAGTTACAGATGTAAAAAAAAGGTCAATATCTCGTTCTCTTGTTCTTAAATCATGAATTGGATGATGTGCGTTTCATCAAGTATGAACATATTGCATTTTTGCTATGCAATTTCAGTACCGGATCAACGCCCATTTATTTCTGTGTCCTCATCCGCGTGTATGTCTGTGTTAGATAGGCTCTGGAAGGCCTTACTTTACTAACAGGTAGGGCGCGTTACTTTTATTCTTTTTTTGCTGCTTACCCGCATGTTTAGATTATTTACTTGCCCTTTCACTTTTTCTTCGGCTGTCACCAACTTTGTTCAATGCTAGTCCCTAACCCATGAATAAGGACTCCGCTTGCTACCGGGTTCAGAGAAGTTTGTAAGCTCTTTCTCTTTTTTCGTTTTTCGCCACCTCCTGTGTCTTTCCGTTTAAGGTCTTTAATTTTCGGCATTAGCTTCGTTAGAGAAAGCCATGCGTGAACTACAAAGCATGGGATCCTGAACACCACGAAAGAAAGCGTACTACTTTTCAATAAGGTCCGACTTCAGAGAGGAGAGACATGAACTTGTTTTAGGCGTAGAAAAGGCATACGGTATGAAAGATTGATTGAAAAGAGGAAGGGACTGGTCTCGCTGCTAAGGGAGAAGGAGACCTCTGTCGGAGCAAGCTAAAGAGCCCACTTTATATCGTCGATTTCAGGTAAGGCACTCAATCAAGCCTATACATCCGGGAATTTAGCTCCAAACCAAAGACGACTTGCTTTGCTGCATTTCTTGGGCCGGGGCTTTACTTGATTTTGGCGAAAGAAAGGCCATATGATCTACTTTTTGGTGCCGGTCCCTTCACAAAGATAGCCCCTTCTTGCTCTTATTCTTATTCTTATTCTTATTCGGTGGAATACAAGAGTTCTGAAGCTCCTTTCTTTCAAGTGAAAGTTGCCTATCTTTCTTGGTTCGGAATCCAATCCAGTTGAAAACAAACAATTGCCCGATGGCAAAGTCAGATGAAAGGCTAGGAGTGTAAACCACGTACGAGCGTGGCGCAGAAAGCGAAATGTTTTGCAGCGAGTCAAGCGTAATACGATCAAAAGGAAATGGGGTCGATGCTAAAACTCAAACAGTTCCCCAGAGGGAGCCCCGGGTTGAAAGAGCGAGCTACATTCTTTCATAGAAGACAGAAAATAAGAGGACTGATGCTTTCTTACTTCATCTTAATATAGGGATTGTAGCATTGGAATTATGGAATTTGAATGGATTGAGTACATCAAGATGAAGAAATTAACGTAATAAGCGATATTCTCAAAAGATTCGGTCATGCCAGAAACCTCAGTGTGCATGGCACTAAAAAAGGGTACAAAGAACCTGAGATGCAAGTAATGGCTGAATAGCCGGGGAAACACTAAATAAAGACAAGTGTCATCCGGACTTACTTGATTGATTGAATCGAGAGATGGAAATGCCATGGAGAGATTAGAAGGGATAGAGAAAACGTCAGATAGAGGTCGTGCTTCTGCTCAGTCCAAAAGAACAATTTGAGTGAGGATAAGGTGGTTTATGTTAGGGTCCGAGAAAGCAACTTGACATGCAAATCCTTACAAGAATTCCACTCTTTCTGGTCATGTCAGAAACCACCTCTTGGAAAGCAGATCGAAAGCCAATCGTTTCAGAAGATGATGACCCTCTTGTGCTCCTACGTTCCTGCTAGTTGGTGGATGAAGAATAGGAGAGAGCTTGCTTGAGTAGAAGATAACCCGCGAGAAGGATGTTTTGTAGCGCTTTCTCATACAAAAGGAAAAGGCGTCACGACCGAAGATAAGGAAAGATCCCAGCTTTTCATTGCTCTGTCGCGCCACCCCTCCTCCCAGAGCCGGTTCTTATCCATAGATTTTTCAGCTAAAAGATACGGTATATATATCAATGAAAGCTGGCGCCTTTGGTTCTTGGTACGACTGGTACTTTTTCTCATTTATCGGTCTAGTTGGAAAAATTTCCCCTCAAAGATCAAGTTTTTCTTATATATTATGCTGCGCCCTTGCCCTTAACCTTGCTTTCTCTTCTATAAAAAGGCTGGACGTCAAATGTAACTGATGCTTATATTCTAAATATGACAAGCAAGAAACCTACTATTGCCGTAAACAAAAACCCAAACATTAGTAACTAACAGAGCTTTCCTATTCTAACTATTTCCCTATAAACCATGATTGATATACCAATCAAAAAAGACTTATGAAACTAAACTATTCTATTGATTTATGCCCGTGCTTCTTCTTCTGTTTTTGTACGCAGAAGGATGTCTAGGAGGAACAGATCACTGAGGTTAAGGATGAGAAGGTGAAAAGTGAAGATAGAGAATAGATGCCATGAACAAGTGTATCAATTCAAGAGTTAAGGAATACTATTGGGAAGATTGGGCATTGGGTTCATCTTGTTATTGACCATCCCTTTTCAACACATATCTTTTAGTATACGTCTTTTTTAGTTGCTTAAAGATTTCATATATTGCTTTTTCTGTTATAGGAAGTGTTGCGTTCCCCTTTAGGGTGTTTGTCAGTGGCGTCACCCGATAGGGTGTGTGCCCGGAAGAGAGAAGAAAAACATGTTGCTTGCTATTTCTGGTTGAAGAGCTATTTTTTCCTATCGAACAGGAATTCCGAGGGATGTTTTTTGTTGTCGATTTGTAGCAATAGAAAGATAATGGAAGTGATTGAATAAGTTGGGTCATGAGAATGGAAGTTGGGTCATGTTGATACTAGATCCATGTCTTGATTATTTGACTTTTCCATTCCAATGCACAATACTATGCATTCCATTCCAAAGAGCGGTTTCGGTGGGTTGATACGATTTCCACTTTGACGGTCCTAAGTTGGCATTCTTTGCAGATAACTTCCATCTCGCCATAGACGAAAAAGTACCCAATTTCATGCCAAGAGACCATGTAAGGGTTGTACGACCCATCCATATGATAAAAAGACTCACAAGCCTAAGAGCAATTCCTTCCTTCCCTATCATTAATTAAGGACTGGCTTGCTTCGAGAGAAAGGAAATCTGAATTCCATAGTCGTCTTCCTCACGAGCTGGAACAACTAAAGGTGTAGGTTGGAAACATACTTTTTTTCCGTTGGATTGTGCTCCAGAGAATGGAATAGTAACACGCGCTCCCGAGAGGCGGAATTAGTTTATGGTTCGAAAGCACGAGTCACTCCATCTAGCTATACCTGCATTGATATAGACGATTTGAGCCTTTGAATTTACTTACTACAAAACAAGCTATGTTCTCCTATATATTTCCTTGGGCTCGCTTTACAAAAGAAAAACAAACTACTCCTCTTGATGTGGTCAGAGCGAAGTACTAATAGGCACAGAAACAGCAGGAATATCTTTCATTCATTTCATCTGTATGGTATGACACGACCTCTTTTTGCTACCCATTTCGTTGGAACTGAGGCCTCTGCCTACCGGCCCGAAAGGAGGGTCTCATGCTTGTAAACTAGCATATATCTTGCACAGAATGAACCTTCCTTCAGTCACAACGAGAAGCACTATCGGGGTCTGAACGAATAGAAAACACAATCAACACTTCATATCAAAGTCAACCAACGTTTATCATATACAGCGGAATCTTCATTCGAATTTGATTAGCCAACCCTCCCTCGAGTCGTATGCTTTCTGATCAATCTCCTATGCTGGTTACTTTTCTTTCAAACGTTACGTCGTTGCAGGTCCTCGCCCTTCAGGTTGAAGGAGATGTGTACTCGACTTCCTTTAAGTAAGTGGTGGCCCATAATAGTAGAGATGTATAACAACAGTAGCTTAACCAAAGGGATAGACTTGAACTCTTCCACACCCCCTTGCCAGAGGTTTTAAGAGAACAACCTTTTGGGGATACCAATTCCACCCATTCGCAGCAAAGGAACTAGCACTTTCTAAAGCTTTCCACCGTTCTTGCTTATTCCCCTTACTTACCCAATGAAAGATATAGATTGGAAATTGGAAGATGGTCGTCCATAGTTATCTTGTTGAAAATACCCTCCCTTACTCATCAAAACGTTGGAAGCGACTTGAGATATCTTTTGGGAAGAGAGAATAACTATAGATGCTCGATATGCATATTGATCAATCGATCTCCGCGTCCTGCCAGTTCGCTAAGTAGACTCACTCTACCGAGGGGCAGAAGAAGATCAAGCCGATAAGGGGAAGCACTGAGAAAAATCTCTCTCTTATCTAAATATAAGAGCATGCTTTATCTCTATGCACACAGAAAAAGGGGATCTTGTGATGATGGAAATGGTACGTATGTGGACCACTTTGGCTCCGCCCAAAAGCCCCTGAGCCGACTATCTCCTGGCACAGCCAAAGCATTTCCTCGCCCGAGGCCTGCTCAAAGCTAACTTGAATCCGAACAGCTTGCTGCTTCTCCGAAACCTCACCAGCTTGTGTATCCTTGTAAGGTCGCGGACCCGGCGTAAGAACGAGAAACGTGAGTCTAGCATGACATAAACCCAAACCCCGGCACTTTTGATACTTCTCATCTCAGGACAAGTCACAGAAGAGGTAAGGCGCTATAGCCAGTGAAGGAACGGGAAAGAAGAATCAGTGGAATTGACCAATAATTTATACCATTACGACTTTGAATAATCGCTAATAGCTGACACCATTGGAATATTTTTGGACCCTAAGGCTCACGTTGACTCCGTCCTTTATTGAATAGCCAAGTCGTCGTGAGTAAGCGTACGATCCATCACACAAACGTCCCTAAACCTCAGTAAGCCTTTCTAGATGATGCATTTCCCTTCTTATCTATCGATGTATTCATCTGAGGCCACAGGAAGGTATATATCTACGAGTGGTTTATATAAAGGAGGGTCCTGATAAGAATGCTGTTCGGAAAAGGCGAAACAAGTTGTGTTGACTGAGGCTCAGAATACGTTCTTGCACCACTCCTTTCAAACACACATACCCTTTCTTCTCACAAATGTGAAATTCCGGAACTCCGTGTGTAATTGTTGCAACAACGATAGGGACTCTGCCGAGGGCTCCCCGGTAGGTTCTAGTCTCTCTTTATACTGCGACTGGAGCAAGGCGTAATGGGCTGTGTGGTATGTTGATCAAGGAGGTGCTGCATTGGCTGTAGCTGCAAGAGGTCTTGAGACAGAAATTATGCCATTATTGCTTCTTTCATTTAAAAGCTTGAGTCGGTTCTATCTAGCTAAGTTATTCAATAAAGTAGATCGAAGTGTGTGATGCTTGTGAGTTTGGCAACTACTATATACGATATTTATAACAATACTTGATACTTGATTTATGACTTCCTCTACCTAGACCCACACCTACTTTGAATTTAACTTAACGGAGCGGCGGATCCAATAAAAAGGGACTACATTCCAATCCTACTTACCAGAATAAATAGTTGTATGGCATTCGAACCCCACCTTGATGGTTGTATTCTAATTAGCTGGAAATGTATGACCTAAGCTTCTCAACAGGCATTCACTCAACAGAGCACTTAATGAGTTTTTTAATGGCTTGAAAGACTACTATGTTTCTTTTAAGCTTAGTTGCAAAAGAAAAGCAAAGGGGAATGCGGGTCCATTTCGTAACGCTTACGGTGATAAAGAAAAGTAACTCCCATCCGCGTGAGAGGCATCGCTACCGGGCCGGGCCTCGATTCCTTTCCTTGTCTCCATTCTGATTGATTCGCTTCTTCGCGCAAGCACTTGGTTCGCCCCTTACTATAACCATCCCACTCAATCTTTTACACTGATGTTTCGTACTCTCTCGACCAGGTCATCATAAGAAAATACTGCCAAATCTTTCCGAAATGAGAGAAGGAGGGAAGGCGCGCTACAACTAACTGCTGAAAAACGCAAGATTAGCGCTAAGAAGCAACCCTAGTTTAAGTACTAGCGTCCCATCCCAACGTTCTTGTACTTCAAAATACTCTCCCCCGCTTGCTGCTCGCCTCAGCCAGACGTGGCTTATGTAGTGGTCGGCATTCCTACATGCTCCGACTGATCCCCACTGGAGATTATATGAGGGGTCTTGGAAACTGCCGTGACGCTTTGGTGACGAAGGTCACCGGGGTGACTATGGAAGGATTCCGTGGTAGTCTCTGACTCCCTCCAACTCAATCAATATCAAGAACATGTCGTGAGCATGGGGTTTGGTTAGGCTTGGTTGAGTTTGTAAGAAAAGATAGTAGGTTGAGGGGCTTCATTGATTAGTAAACCTACGGTGCTGGTAAGGTCGGGACCGTGGTCGTCCGTCTCCTCTTTGTCGGCCGATAAGATCACTGAGATTAACCAGCCAGCTGGGTAGGTTTGGCTATTCCTTTCTATTGAAAAGGAGTCAGCTGTCTGCGCGAGTCACCTTCCTTAGGCTCCGAGTCACCTTCTTCTAAGCTCTGCTGGACGACACGGCATTCTCGTTCTATAGGCCGGCCGTACTTGTGATGGTTCCCCAGGATCCAATAAATCCACTTAGGTCTACGTTGCCGGGATATTGTTCTATGGAAGCGGGTGGGCTGCTTTTTAGAAGTTCGGCCCGGTTTTTCATTAAAAAATCAAAAAGGGGGGAGGGATTGACCTTTCTAACGCATATTCTGTCGTACCGGCATGGCCCCACTGATTTGTTTTCGATCGGAGCATCAAGCAGCGCAACCCGGTTCTACTTGACTAAGCCCCGTGCTCGTCCAAGGAGGGAGTTTGCTTTACCCAACTCCCCTTTTTGATAACAACGCAAAAACCTTCGACCCGACATTCATGAGTTTCGAATGAAGAATGAAGAGTGCCCTGCCCCTCTTTTTTTCCCCTAAATCTTGGATTTGGAAGTTGGTAAAGACCCACCCCTTGTTTAAGTCAGAATGAGTCCCCGAGACATTGGCTTCCGCCAACAGTGAACTATTAAGGATCGCATCCCGCGCATATTCTACATTATAGCCTGCAACTAATTCAGCTTCCGCTTCTGGGAGATCAGACGGAGCTCGATTAGTTTCTGCTAGACGAGGAATAAGGAACATAACCAATACGGGGAACAAGGGAATACCGGACCATATCTGCTTTTGCGCCATGACAATCTCACTCGAATTACAGGGACCTACACATATTAGTACAGTATACCGGGGTCCCCGGCCAGAACCACACGTGCAAGTTTCCCTGCATGTGGCTCGTCCGTGCTTTTATCCGAGGCGCTGCCTGCGACTCTGCATGGGAGACGAGGGCTGAACTGCAAACTTTCGTGTTCAGAGCATTGCATTGTCTAAGGGAGTAGGGTGAGTAAGCTACGCCTACCAAGCTAAGCTTTCGTCGAAAAGGCGTCACTGCTTCCTTTTCGGCGCCCGCCCTTTATTTAGATGTTGGGGCAAGGCAAGCCCAAGGAAAGTCTAGGTTGGCGCTCCATCTCGGCCGGCATCCTACTCTCGAGAGGGTGTGGTCCTTGAGCGAACTAGTCATGTGCTGTGTTGCCCCAACGCAGGGGCATTTGGTGAGGAGCTACGGTCCGGTGGTTGACAAGCCACTGATCGGAGGCGACTGGACTGGAGTGCTTTCATCAAATGATGCATGTGGGCTGAGCCATTCCCATCCCAAGTGGTGGCCCGATTCGGCCTGGCCTGGTCGGAAAGAGATTCTAAATCTCGAATGTGCGCACCGAGAATAGATATCTATGTTAGCTAGCGGGGGCGGGCTTTCCCCTGGTAGTCCCGCTGCGTCCTCTGACAGTCCGTCTCGTCTCATCTTTCTTTGGCTATACTTGTAGCCAGCCATATTAGCTCCACATTCCACCCTTTTGGATTTCTGACGAAAAAGGCAGTCATCAGTCGCCCCCTTTCCTATTTAGCTTTACTTGCTGCCTATTATGAGAATAGGTCCCGGTTCAAGCGGCCCGCCTTTCATCATCATCTATACCAGCTGCCATGCACGATCCCATAGGAACGATTTCATCGCCCTAAGAAGCAGAACGCGCCATCACCTACAGCCCTTTCCTCTGCCGGGGACTTCCACGAAATGAAAACGGGCGGCATCATCGTATGCTCGACATTAGTTGCCCTGGTGTATATCCCGGAGTACTCCTATGGCCGATCTGTCACCCATACATGAAGGCCTTGGCCCCGTCCCGTGTGGAGAATGCCCCCCTTACGTCACGGCTTAGTCTGTTATTTTCTTTTGTCAGAGTGGATTCGGACCGCCACTTCTCTGAAAGCATGGTTCTTGCCTCCCTCTCTCCTCCCTCCTTGGAGCTTGTCCATTCGTTGGGTGATCCCTTGCTCTCACGTTCGAGTGTTTGCTCATCGTTTAGGCCGGTGAGTTACATTTTTGCTCATTGCAGTCGCCTCCGGGGTTCTTCGCACCTGGGTAGTACCAGGACCCTTGTGCCCCGGACTGCACTGCCCGTCCTATGACCCAAAACTCAAAATGAGCCTTGCGACGAGACACGGACATTCCTCATGCTGCGGTTCCCTCCGGTCCGTTCCCGGGTTGGGTTAGGGGAAGATCCGAGCGATTGCCTTCGCGGATCCAAACGTGCTCACAAGGCGCACAATAAGAATAAGACCAATAGAGACTTCATAAGGGACCATTTGAGCTGCAGATCGTAATGCTCCTAGAAAGGCATATTTCGAATATAGAGGACGTTCCCAACAATCCATGAGAATATCATACCCAACTATGAACCGTACGAGCACATCCTCTGTCACCCCCACCGCGCTTACGGCTCTATACCCCAACCCAACTTGCTCTGGCCCTGGGTCCTCCCGCATCTCTTCCTCGGTAAGCGGACCATGGAAGCTGGGGAGTATCCGCTTGGGACTGATAGAAAACAGCATATCTTATCCCTCCTGACCCCTATAAAAATCTAGTGGAAGTCCAGTCGCGTCGGAGACATCTTTATCTGATTTTGAGGCTTCGTCGTCCGGCTCCTCCAAAATTATGTTAGGATCGGCTGGCTCATCCTCATCATCCGAAAAGAAAACAGAGACAAAACAGATTTGTTTCAATGACATATCTAATCAGACTGAAATTGATGTCGAAGACACGATCATTCACATCAATTGAAGCAGGCAGGAAGGGCGCGGAAGCTACCATTTAACGAATGCAATGCAAGCAAGGTAGCTTGCTTATTCTCCATCTAGCGTGCGTTGGCGGCAAGGAAGGAGGCATTGGAAAGACTAGACCATACACATTAATTAGTACAAGAAAGAGGCATTCGGGAAGCGACTAATCGCTTCTGGCGAAGCTTAACAAGGGCCGACTACTACATAGAGACAACTACTACCAGTCATGAGCGATAGTGAAGCCGTTAGAGGCAGAAGCTGTCGCTTGACGGACGAAGCCGAGCCGATACGATAGGCGGGCGAAGTGAGCGAGACCAAGACGGGCCAGACGTGGAGTGGCGAAGGGGGCCTACTATACGTATACGTGATTAGTAAGCGGTTCAAGACATCGAACGAAAAATCAAGTGAACTAATGAACAGTGTGATTGATCAGACAAGTACCAAGGAGCAAGAAAACGTATGCGCTTTAGCAAGGGATGAGCGCGAAATCCGTTGCTTGTTCTTTCGGTAGCCTTCTTTCATTTCCGAATTTGCTTGCGAGTAGTCCTTGCATTAGTATGAGTTCGTTGACCGCGTAAGGGCGATCCATCTTGATGACGAATTCCACGATAACGAGAAATAGAAATTAATCGTTCGATGTCTGCTCATTCTCCCCTCTTCAATTCCCAATGAACAACATGATCTTGAGCTATCATTTGTTCAATTTGGTCGATCTGATACTTAGTTAACTCATTCATCTTGATGTTCCCACTGATACCTAATCGATAACGAAGCTGAATGGCTTTTTTCGGTCCAATTCCATCCATTTTTGTTGAGGCAATTCTGACTTGTTCATCGGGAAGTGATCTAGCTCCTGAGATATATGACATTCTTTATCCTTATCTTTTCCTGGTCTTCTCGGCTGGAATCTACAATCTACACCTCTCCAAACACAAACGCAATATCTTGAGTACCCGGAACCATGTTCAGTGCTGCAAAAGCGCAGCTGTAGCCCCCTAGAATCTTCGGCTCCTCATTTTTATTCAATTATGAAATGACTCATTTTGATGGAGATTTGTAGCATCATTCAAGTAAATACAAATTGAGATCGTAGAAACATGAGCTTGTGATATAGCTACACCTAATTCCAGACCGGTTAATGCTAGAACTATAAATAAGGGACCAAGATCTCCTATGAAATAGAAAATATTATTCAGAAATAGCATAGTCCAAGCAAACCCACTTAAAATCTTTACTAAACTATGACCGGCCATCATATTAGCAAATAAACGTATTCCTAAGCTTAATGCACGAAAACAATAAGAGATTAGCTCAAGGAGTACTAAGAAAGGTGCTAACGGTAGTGGGACTCCCGTAGGTAATAAGAAGCTAAAAAAATGAAGCCCATGTCTTTGAAATCCAACGATCGTAATGCCTATAAAAATGGAAAATGAAAGAGCCAAAGTAATGAGAAAATGACTTGTCACTGTGAAGCTAAAGGGTATCATACCCTGGGGATTACAAAATAATGAAAAAGTAAAAGTGACCGAGATGCGAGGGAAAAACTTTTGTTTCACATTTTCGGAAAGACCACCTATTTGTTCGTTTACCAGGTTCAGCACGAAATCATAAATAAGCTCGACCAAGGATTGCCATGCATTTGGCACTGACTTTCCACCTCCCTTTTTCGTAACAACAAAAAACAGAAAAACGACCAAAACGACAGTGAGCAGCATATACAAGACTGCATTTGTAAATGTAAAATAAAAGTTGCCCACATGAAGATCAATTATTGGGTAAATGGAAAATTGATCCAATGGGTTTTCCAAAAAAAGCTGATTCGGAGCACTTACAGCGCTACCCGGCGGGGAGTCTTCGGCCCTCCATATTTCGTTATAAAAATTAACAAAGCCCGTGTTCCAAGTTAAGCTTTCGCGCCCCTTGAAATGTAATCTACGAAAGTATCCTTTAGATCCTTAAAAGAATCCACGCCCAGAAACTGGTTACAAAACCAGGTAACATCGTATGTAGGTGGCAAAACCAAATTTGCCTGCCGCATGTATGATTCTACCATTTTTGTGATTTCAAAAAGCAAAGCATGTGTATTTCCGGGCGCAATTCCATACATTTTTAAAAGGAGGTCCCTGTCTTTCGAGGTAGGTGCCTCCACCCCTTCCAAAAGCCGGTTCACAAGCTGCGGATCGAACGCAGGTTGGGAAAAATCAAAAATAAAAGAATGGACGTGAGAGACGCTTTGTACTGTTTGTGTTATTAAATCGAATTTGTTCATCTCCAGGTAACTCCATCTTTTTCAGCTCTGCTCGCTCACTTTTGAAAGGAAAGGAGACTGATCTTGACGTCGGCGTTGGTTTTTCCAACGAAACGAAGAAGTTTTGGATTGAGATTTCACATAAGCATTGCACAATGATCCGCATTAGGCGGGGAGCAGCAATGATACCGCCGGCCAGGAATAAGTACTTATCCCTCTTATACTTAAGAAAAGAGAATAGAAGTGGTTCCTTTTCTTTCTATACGAAATTCGACGATTTCGTTTGTGTTCATGTTGGCATAGGAGAACTACTAACTTCCGCCATCTGCATTAGTTACGTTAGCATAGGTAGGCGGTTCTCATGCCAAAGGGGAAGATCTCGCTCAGCCAAGTGCACAACCTGAGTAAGTACACTTATCGAGGAGTGATAGGGCAGCAGAGTTTGAGGCAAAAAAAGATTTGGGTGGCTATGGGTGATATGGGGATTCTAACAATTAATTGACAATGATTTCACCGTGATGTGCATTGGTAGCTTCAAGACGAAGGCATTTTCCATATGTAAGCCACAATTTCAGTATCTTATTCTTCTGAACCAGGAAAAGCGTTCTGGTAAGGAGGATGAAAGAAGAGTACGAAAAAGGAAGTCAAAAGTAGTAGTCTTTAACAAGGCTTTCCTTCATCAGCGTAAATATCTAAAGTAGAGGCTTTGGTATAAACATAAATCCCATAATAGAGGGATCGATCATCACATTCTGCTTTGTTAAGAAAGAAGGATAACCTAGATAGATAAAGGTGGAATGGACTACGTGCAATCCCATCCATGGAAATATTTTATTTACTGTATAAATATGTATGATGTGCTGCTAGGAAATCCGCCATCGCTTGCCCTCTAATGGCCTTCTGCGGCGCATACACAATGTCGAACTCAGTAAGGATGATGGCCCCATCTTGCCAATCTTCCTGTAAGCATTGGTCTTGTCATGAGATATTTAAGTGGGTGAACTTTGGAGATGAGGGTGACCCGATGTGCTATCATGTAGTGCCGTAGCTTCTTGACAGCGAACACCAGTGCAAGGCAATGTTTTTCGATAGGAGAGTACGCATGTTCAGCTCCTACGAGCACACGACTGAGGTAATAGAGGGCATTCTCTTTCCCGTTTTCATTTTCTTGTGCCAATAGAGCCCCAAGAGATTCATCCAAGGCCGTGGTGTAGAGTATAAGCTCCTTCCCTGGTATCGGCGCAGCCAGGACTGGCGGATTGAGGAGATAGCTTTTGATGCCATCTAGGGCTTGTTGGCAGTTTTCATCCCAAAAGAATGGAATGTCTTTTTTTGTTTTTCTTGTAAAAGGTTGGATTCTTCCTGCAAAATTGGCTATGAATCGCCTGATGTATGCCAGGCGCCCTTGAAGCGAACGCAGCTCCTTAAGGTTTTGAGGAGGAGGCATTTCGAGTATGGCCTTGATTTTACTCGGGTCGATTTCTATTCCCCGATGTCGAATGACAAACCCTAGGAATTTTCCTGACGAGACCATGAAGGCGCACTTCAACGGGTTTAACTTGAGTGCATGTTGCCTTAGGCGGTCGAATACGATTCTGAGATGTTGAAGATGTTCTTCATAGGATACCGCCTTTACAACGAGATCATCTACATAGCACTCGACAATCTTATGTATTATCTCATCGAAGATCTTAGTCATGGCGCGTTGATATGTAGCACCGGCGTTTTTGAGACCTTTGGGCATAACCTTGTAACAATATATGCCTATTGGAGTGCGAAAGGCTGTGCTTTATCAAGGCAAGCTTCTCTTTCTTTCGCCAATGAAGTTCATATAAGTGTATAGAAAGCCTTCTTTTCACAACCATGCACAAACCAAAGTGCTGCTGAAACGTGAAATCCATGCACCAACAAGTTCCAGTTCATAAGCAATGAAAAAGCAGAGTATATGGGAGGATAGTGGCTAAACTGTTCACTTGAGGAGAGTGGGAAGTGACTAGTCCGATAGGAGGAGAGCGGAAGTGCGATCTTTCGATCCAATCTATGTCGACTAAAATCCATGTCTCATGGCACGAGGGCCATTGCGAGTTGATGTTGTTGCTTTACTGTCACAGTCTGTCCTCAAGAGAGGCATCCATTCCTGGCCAGACAAAGTTCCTATTAGTTCTCTTATAGGAAGCTAGTATACCTGAATGGCCTCCGGTAGCTGTCCCATGCAGTTCTTGCGCTATCCTGGCTCTTGCATTTCCAGCGGTCCCCACATATGCCTCCCTTTTTTCCTTAATACCCCTTCCTTCTCTTCCCAACCATCTTGTCCTCCTCTCGCTTCACTAATGCTCTTCTTAACTTCTTCAGCTAATTTTTATCCTTCGTAGCTTTGTTTCACTTCTCCTATCCAATCCGGCAACAACTTGCTCACAAGGGTGCAACCACTGAATTTGTAACGACACAATGATTTGAAAAACAATAGAAAGATATGTAAAGAACACAGACAGTAAAGGTAGAAGATCATTTCCGGGTAGATAGGAGAGCTATTAAAATCCACTAACATGAATCAGAGTTTCGACTGGGTTCTCCAGATTTAACCAAAAGAAGACTTTTCTACAAATAAGAGAATTTCTCATTTTTTGGTTTATACCGAGCCAAAACATAGAATTTCCATTGAAGAAGGAAGTAAGGATGCTAGCTGGAGAATCAAGAAATAAATACTTCCCATTCCGATTCTTTTTTAGTTCCCAAGATAGAATTTCTTTGTTTTTGGCAAGAGCGGTGGGTGACAACGTGCAAGACTAGATAGGTTTGGCTTTGATCTGATCAATAGGAATAGGAGGAAGCGTTGGAGAGGTACCAAATGACTGAAGAGGGGAACCCATCTGACCACATGTAGAGCCAGCCCATAAGTAAATTCAAGAGAATTTCTTCATCTTCCAAAGTATGTGAGTGAGGTAAAAATTCCATGGATCGATCTCATCACTCACATCCAACAACTAGTGAAAGATGTAATGATGAAGCTATAGGAGAAGAAAAAGCGTTGGTTTTGATTGGTAATCTTGAGTTGTCATCTTTTGAAAGAGAGTAACTTGCTGGATGGAGAGTAGCTAGGAGAATAAAGTTCATCTTTACCCCATCTTTCATTCCAACTCTATTTTCTTGTGTGCGACCCTTCTTTCTGGTTTGGAATCCAAGAAGCTCAATGGGCTAGTTTCAAGTTCGATCAGACACGAAATCTGGTATAGCCACCAGCCTGGATAGAACGGGCGGGGGAAGAAAAACTAGGAGCGAGCCACATTCAAGAGGGTTGTCAAAGGCCCTCTCAATAGAGCTATTTTGTCATTGAATCGATGGAGGGAAGACTCCTTCGGTAGGTGCCCCCGACTCTTCCAGTTTCTGGGTGGGATCTTATGGCTTAATATCTGATTGCGCATGATTCATCTTTGTTTGGTAACCTCAGACCCTGAACCAGGAGTTGGAAGCACCTTTGCCAGACTTTCCAATTGAACACGATGCGGGCGATGCAACTCGGCAAGGAGAAGGCCGAACCCTGGTGCTACACTATAGCAGAAGCTTTGGCAGTTTACCATGGCTTGATGTTCTAGTTGTCATGCTAAAGCCGTTGATAGCTACTTCGCTTGACGAGCTAAGTAGAAAGACTTTGTGGATGAATCCACAACTGATGGTGCTTTAGGTTGATCTGATCCCTAGAAGGAAGAGTTTTGGGCTTAAGGCATAATTGCTCTATTGCGGCTACCCTGGCTATGTCATCCGATGCTGTTCACAAAGCGGCTCTTACTATAGACCCGGCTATCTCCGAGTTGAAATCGAACCCAGCCCCGGGTTTCCGTCCATCAATCCAGAGCTCAAGACAACCGCGATACTTAAATCGCTCAAATAGCCACCTTAGACGGACACAGCCATTAGAAGAATAAGCTGAAACTCAATGGAGTACCCTAAACCAGAGATCCTCGACAAAGAAAGTCTTGATTCGAGGAACGAAATATCAATAGAGGAACGAAAACCGCAGGGTATGAAATTTGGGTAGGGTTGGCAGGGAAAGTCCAACTGAAACTTTCTTTGATTACCTTTTTTCTCCTACTAGCTCAGAGATTGCATTTGCCCTTAACCGGTAACCTCCTTTGAATCCTTCGTTTAGACCGTCTCTACTGGTATTGGCATTGGCTCGAGAGCAAGGACCTTATTTGATCGCTTAGAACTTGATGGAGGGAAACTCACTCGCTCGAGATATGCTTAAGCTACCTCAGGAAGAGTACTAATTTTATATGCCTTAAAGAGGGGATTCAAAGAGTAGCCTTTTACTAGGGCTTAAGTGACTCGTTTCATATTGCTTACTATGGTCTGGACAGTGAGGAGGGTGAGTTGGAAGATATACCTAATGTCAAATGAGACTTTCTCCTCACCAAATTGAAGCGTGAGCTTAGCATCTTTCACATTGATGACAACCCCTGCAGTAGCTAGAAAAGGTCTCCCCAAAAAATAATAATAGGAAAGCTCTTATCCTACATCTCCAAGACAACAAAATCAACTGGAAATGCGAAGTTACCAACTATCGCAGGGATATCACCCAAAATGTCTGCCGGATCCTGATCAGCAAGGTGGAGAGTGATGCTAGTCGGCCGTACATCACCCAATGGTAGTGGCTCGTAGACAGTGAAGGAAATCACAGTAGACCCAAGACCACATAAAGCATGGAAAGTTTGACTTCCTATCAAGCATGGAATACTGAAACTGGCAGGCTCATCTAAGTTGAGAGGTAGCTTATTTGAACGAGTGCACTACATTCCTTAGTAAGAGTAACCAGTTCTGGCTCGTTAATGTTTCGCTTCTTTGCAAGCTGGTCCTTAAAGAACTGTGTATACATCGGCACCTGTAAGACACCATCAAGGATGGGGGTGGTAATCTGCATATCTGTCATCATATCCAGAAACTTTGCAATCTGCTTGTCTTCAGTTGACTTCACAAACCGTTCTGGAAATGGCAGCTTCGGGTTGACAGGTGAAGCAGATTGATGATGGATCATTAGGAGCAATAGCTGCTGGTGTAGAAGAACTAGGCTGTGCAGCAGAAGTAGTGGACTGTTGAGGTCCCTGCGGAGAAGGTATTGGGCCGGCTAGGGTAGAAGGCAGGTGGTACATACAACGCTGGCATTGGGGAAGAGGATCGGTTGTAGTCTTACCACTCCGACTAGTAAAGGCTCCACGTGGGTGAACTTCAGGTTGAGGTGGAAGTCTCCCTTGTAGATGGCTGTGAGGCTACCATACGAGTGGTCAATGTTTGCATAGAAGAATCCTTACACCCAATATTGGCACTCCTTTTAGAATACCTGTCTACACCTACATCAGCAAGATGTAGTTTTATTAAGTCGGCTTCCATTCCTTATTCGGAAGGCGTTGGATACTTGATATACGCTATGCTATGTACTCGGCCCACCATTGCGCATGCTGTTTTAGGAAGCATATTTTGATCCTTATTCAGGGAAAGCTCATATCCATCAAAAACTAATCGAAGTCCAGCTTTATCCCGAGCATCCGTTGTTTGCCCCGATTGAAGATCCGACACGACACCCTCTCTTCCATCTCCGGCTTCCTAACCAGATCCGTTTACGCCTGCTTGAAAAAGTGTTTCCATTCGTAGTTCGGGGTTTCCTAGTCCCAGGTTTATTCGTAACCGGCTCCCTATCCAGGTCTTCCTCCTCAATAGCTATCTTTGTTTGACGGTGTTCGTTGCCAATGCAATAGTAATATATGCTTGCTTTCTTCCTGTTCGCATATCCATATCGAAAACTCTTCTTTCGTAGGCACATTTACTTCAATTCAACTACTTCATTGATGAATCAATTTGAGGAAATTCAAAAATACCTTGCTCGCCTTCGCAACTGCCTTCTTTTCTGTGCCTTCCTAGTTTGCCAACCCTATGTTTGATTGCGAGTTCTGGCGGGGTGAGTACCTGGACGGACAAGGGGTTCCTTTTCGATTTCCATTTTAGAGCTTCTCTCTAGTTCGAATATATAGAACTTCCTTCTTAGAAATGGAATACCTTCACCTTAGAAGGGTGTTCTTCCTACTAGTGAAACCAGATCTTCCTTTTTCGGCTAAGCCGATTCCAATGATCGGACGGACAATACTTGCTTAAACCTAGCACCCTGTTGCCTTGCTTTTCCTCCAGCCATACCTGCCTCGCCGCTCGTGATACCCAGGAAGGGCATCCCTCACTTCCCAGATCGTCTCGCACTTCTTTTGTCACTGGCACACACGCTCTCGTGGGTCTATCACTGAGAAATCCCTTTTCGCCGGGCGGTGCGGTAAGTAAGACTAGTCGATGGACAACTACTGACTGAATAGGGAGAAGATGCATTTTCCTAGGCTCTTTCTACTTTGCTCATTGGGTATAGCCGTCAGTGATCCACAGATACGGCGCTTTTGGATTCCTAAAGGGATAGGATAGTTCTTTCTAGGCTTTAGAGGTCTCCCCTTTAACCTAGTACTCTTAGGAAGGCCGGGTTAACCTTCTACTAGAACTGTTCTATCTACAAAATTGGAAAGTAGGGTCAACTTGCCATAATATATAGCCCAACTTGATCCGTCTTAGAGTAGCCGCCTATGGAACCGCCCCCGAGTCAACAATGCACCCGATCGCGAGCCTTATGTGAGTTTCATAGTCAGCCTGCTCTTTCAAGAACGTGCCTTCTAAACTCGTTGTTCCGCTTGCAGATTGGAGTTTCCTACTGACTATCCGGGTTCTTGATACCGCCGGCCGGGAATAAGTACCTATCCCTTACGGGAATCGAACCCATGTCTTCGACATGAAAAGACGATGTCCTAACCTCTGGACGAAAGGGACCAAAAAGCTATTTTTCATATACTTAAGAGAAGAGAAGTGGTTCCTTTTCTTTCTATACGAAATACTTGATGCACTTATTGAATGGAAACTTGAATTGAGAGAAAAGGTGTGCTACGCTTCTTCATTCTCATAACTCAATCAATATCAAGAACATAAAGAGTTTGTATAGAGATGGATTTCTCTTCAGTTCCAAGACTTTTTTTTGAATGGCTCGTGTTGCGCTAGTGACACGAGGGTAAAACGCTCGAGTTGGCTTGCTGACTCGAGGAGGGAAAGGCTCCATTTGCTTTAGTGAATGGAGGAAGAAACAACCATAGTAACTATCTATGAAATTGATTGATGGATATGAGAGTGGTGCAAGACCGGGACAGAGGAACCATAGGAATGTTATGTCAGGTTCCTTGCTCACTTCTCAAGCCCAATATCATTCCTCCAACTCGGACTTTCATGCTATAATTAAGAACCCCCCTAAACAATGACAGTGTACCGAGCGGGCCCTACGTCTATCGGGGAGCTCAAATCCTCACTAGAGTGAGGCACGTCTCGATCAATACATCTCGAATCTAAAGAGAGAATGTTATTGTTATGCTGTCCCCACTCTGGAGTATGATTGACCATATCATCCAGCGAGTGGTCTTAAGCGCTCAGTGCATCCATACTGAACTCGAATGTGCACGCTTCGGAAGAGAAAGTAATGCGAACTACTAACTGTTATGCCGGCTTGGCCCGATCAAGACTTCTATCCCTCAGAAACTGTCTCGCGTCTTATCCGTGTGCGCGGTTGAGGAAATTGGACTTCGTATTCTTCCTGGGTCTGGCTCGTGGGCCGATGTCGTCTTGTGTTGTAATCGGGGCACGAGTATTCGAAGTAGAAGCGCTAACATTCCCCCTTCCTTGAGAAAGCGCTTGACCCCAAGCCGGTGCATAAGGAAAACGAGTCTTCAGGTCGATGAGGTCCTCCCAAGTATTGTCCAGTGCCATCGACTCGGACCAGCGAATCAAGCCTTGTTCCAGGACTTGATCTCCCTTTATTACTTATACCAACGACTCACCAAAACTTGCGTAGGTACAGAGGGATTGTCAGTCTCAGATGGTAAACGAGAGGATACCTGAGACAGTGGGCGGGGGAACAACACGTCGAAGCTTAGAGACGTGAAAAATACAGGGTGCACTTGAGAAGTTGATGGTAGCTCCTGGTGTTAATATGGAACAGCACCAACACGTGCTAGAATCTTGTAAGGCCCAAAGTATCGGAAGGAAGGGTTGTGGCATTCTTCCCCTAAAAGGTGCACATCCATCGATTCCCTCATCTATCGAGTGCTCTGTTCAGAGACCAAGGAAGCTATTAGTTTGAGTTCCTGATTTCCCTGTTGCCGACTAGATTGCTTACCGACTTTCATGATGGAAGAAGATACCGACTTGAGGGAAGGCAGTACAGAGCAGCAGCCTAGGGATAAGCAGGAATTCAGGTTAGCTTTTCTGTTTTCCGAATCTTACCCACCTGAGAGTCCTAGTCTCGGAAGGGCGCCTTGGCCATCCAGCCTTATCGCAGAATTGATCCAAAAGTTGTGAGCCGATAGAAGTGGAAAGATAGAAGGTTTCAGAAAGGAAATATTCCAATGGTTAGATTACCTCCATCTCGGTCAACGATGGGGATTTGTGAAGGTATCAAACTTAAGCTATCTATAGAATGACAATTTTTGATGTAGCTTCACGTCTACCTATACCAAAGGGTTTCTATAGTATGCCGAACTAGTGAGAGTACCAAATGGTCAATGCCTACCTCAAAGGTTTGCATCTATAGAGTTACGAATTGCCTACGGTGAGTGTTCCTTCTGCCCCAATGGTCTACCAAAACGGAAATGCCTTCCATAAGATGATGAAATCGTTTTTCTACCTTCTGCCTCTGAGGTTTCCCTTCTCTTCCAGCATTCTTGAAACCTGACAATCAAACTATTGCATATGGAGGACAAGTCAAAAGTAGATTCATTCCATCGTCAAAACTAGAAAGGTAAACAATTGCATCGAAGGTCAAGTATTGGGAAAGGTACAAGGTGTTTTGGCCACCCCTCAATTGAAGAGTTCCGATTGGATCAAGAAGAAAATCCCTATTCCTATCTTTTTATCCAACTTGAATGATTAAAGGTCAAGTAGTGGCATCCTATT
Organism: Aegilops tauschii subsp. strangulata; assembly: GCF_002575655.3. Taxonomy (NCBI): domain Eukaryota; kingdom Viridiplantae; phylum Streptophyta; class Magnoliopsida; order Poales; family Poaceae; genus Aegilops; species Aegilops tauschii. Next base: position 127,760,891 of record NC_053038.3, on the reverse strand, counting down.
ACCCTAAAGGGTAAGTTGTGTTGAAGTCAATCAAAGGCTGAACTGCAGTTGCCCTTTCATTCACCTAGAATTTTGGCTTGCTCTTAGGGTGGACCACATCAGAGGTATTGGAACTACGTTCCGCGTATCCTTTTTTCTTAGGAAATACTACGATCCAGTAGCTATAAATAGAAAGCAGAACCTCCTTATGTCTATACATAGAAAGAAGGAGTCCCAGGACCGAGTCATAGACTGTGCTAACTCCATGCGTAGCGTAGGAGATGGATGGGGGAAAAGGCATCACAGGAAGGAATGATCCAATAAATTCGGATAGCCAAGAAAAGACACTTCTATCGATCGGTCTCCGCCCTCCCATACCTCCTAAAACAACGGTAGTTTGCTTCTTTTCGTTCAATTGTACCTGGCCCAAGCGCCTATCTATTTAGTACTTTCGAGTAAGAAAGCAACTTGACATTATGATCCCCGAGAAGAGGATTCGTATTATAGTCGGTTTGTTTTCCATTTCCAGGTCCCATCCTTTTTTTCGGGAAATTCTTTTTTCATTTTCCCATCGGCCTAGAATTGCCTTTCCTTCTCCTTTTGATTTTTGTATCATTATTATTACTTTGGTTTCTTAATAGGGGGATGATTCATCGTGTAACCCGTTCCCCCAACGAATTGCATTTTCTTTTTCTTTGATTTTTGTTTACCCATGGATTTCGTTTTGAAACTGTTTTATTAGATGACGGAGAGAAAGTTTTACCAAATCCTGTAGGGGGTCAGGCTCAACCCGCAGACGCACCGCCAGTTCTGCCAGATCCAGCGGGGGATCAGGCTTAACCCGCGGATGCGCCCCCCACTCTGCCTGCTCCACCAGTTGAAGTCCCTGCCATTTTGAACCCTCCCTAGGTTCCGTCATCCTTGGATCCAGGCAGAAGGCCGGAGGATCGAGTGCAAGATGGCGCAGAGGCAGCAGCCATGGGGGCTGCCAAGGGCTGTTGCTCGTCTTTTGTCGAGTGTCTCTGCACCATGTGGTGCGATAGCTTTTAGAAGGGCGCAAATGTAGGAAGGCTCTTCTGAACAGCGTCCCTTTCACTTCATGTGAAAGTAGCACAAATTATATAAATAAGAATAAGAATAAGAAAGAGAAGCGTAATGTTACCGTGTTGTCGGCTTTGTATGTAAAGCCTCCTGATCCGGAGAAACTCGATAGATTCGAAAACTACGAATCGATAGCCCCGGAAAACTCTGTTCTGAACTCGTACTTGATTGGAAAGAATTTGGACCTGGGGACCCTAGATCTATCGGCCTGTCATACTAATTTTCCTATGTGAGGACCCGGTATTTCAGCTCACGCTTGAGTGCTTGCCTGTTTTTCCTTCAATTCTTATTCGGGATTGCCCCTATTTAAAAGTGGCACCCCGTCTCCATTCACACTCTCACCATGCAACGCAGGACAAAGGTGTATTTCACTGTTCGAAAAAATGCTAACTAAGGCCGAGGAACAAGGAACAAAGGTTTGAACCAGCTTTCGTAAGGAGTCTTCTTCCTCATACAGGAACAACTGGAACAACAGTTTCGAACATTGCATCGGGCCTCCTCACCGGGAACCTTTGGGTCCCCGTCTCGTCATCCCTTTCTTTCCTCAGCCGGACAAGGACAACTTTCAGTTAAGACCAGCCCCTGTTTTTCTTGTGTGCTTGGCATGATTCATGTAAGGTTAGCACTCGTCACTAGACGAGATAGTGATTGTCAACATCCCACACAACTCTCACTCTCACTCTGGCAAAAGGAAATGAATGTATCTACTCCTTCAAACAACAGGAAAGCAGACACACATCCTACCCGCATCAATGCCTCTGCCCTCTTGTATCTACATATCATGATATGGATACCCTTGGTCATTAATAAAGGGAAGATGATTTTAGCCGAGGTGATCGGACTAACACTGAGTGCATTTGTCCCGGCTAGGCTTATTACGTTCTTAGTGTTCTAAAGTGGGACATGCGCTAGCTCTAGTAACCATTCTCCATTGATTGGAAAGGGCGGGTGTCTGCACGAACTAGCTAGACATGGCACTCCCCGAGCACGAACTCGATCATCGTGCCGTCCCCTTTGAGCAGATTTTCTTGCCTGCCTCTGCTATCATTGATCCAAATATTTCTCAATGGTGTGGAGACAGCTCACAAGAAGATCTAGGATTTCATAGCGAGTGTACTAGTAGCTGAAAAACCAAATTGACCATTCCAACTCATTTGTCGTTTGAAACAGCATTTCTTCCCGAAGTGATACCTTGGCTTTGCCCAAATAAAGAATCGCAATGCTGCTGATAGTCCGCCTGCTTTCAATGTTCTTATGCTCAGTGAGCAAGCTTGATTTCAGTTACTCCCTTCTATTGGGAGCTCCCTATCTATAGGTTTCAGGGGGTACGATCCACCGCGTTCCTGTGCTTTACATGAAATGGAAAGATCAGAACGAACAAGCAGAGAAACTTGACGACAGAACTACATTGGTTAGACAGGCGTGTAGGTTGCTACAATATCCAGAGACGCTTAACAATTGCTGTTTGAATCGATCCTTTCTTGTATCGGATCTGTGAAGTTCATTTTGGTCATGCCAGAAACCTATTCTCTATATGCCAATTCGTTTCGCAGAAATTCAGAGATTGGAGAAAATGAGCCTTTAACGGAGGTACGATGCATTACCTTGTATACGAAATCTAACGAAATTCTCATTCATTCCTAAAATGATTTTTTAGATAGAACAACTTGTTTATGGAATTAGCCCCCAGTGGAGAAGCAAGGCTTCCAGGCTCGCCATCAATCCAGGCAAAGCAGTCTTCCCAAACTAACTAATTGTTGAATTAATACTTGCTATACTAATAGCTCTTCAATCTGTTTATTGCTGCTTCATTGTCCTTTCCCTTTGCTCTAGCGTTAGTCGCAGGAATCCCTCTTGCGTTAGTCGTAGTCATCTATTCGTAGAAATCATAGGAAAGATCGTGGGAACCTACACCGTACCTTTCGTAGTCAATACGATGAAACCAAAGCCTTAGCAGAGGAAGGAACCGATCTGATTCCCGGAACCGAAACAGGTATTTCCACTACTGCCGTTACTGAACCGAGGACAAGGACAGCTGCCCCGCTGGGCGTAGATTTCATCCCGTTAGTGTGCATTGTTGAACCCAAAGACAAGTAGGGATTTTGATATTGATAGCTAAGGGTAGGTGTACTAATAACACCAGGGCGATCTCTATATCTATAGGGACAACTATGATAGGGGGGTCTGTCGTAAATCCAACAAAGTATGGTAGCTCAAGCGGGGAGCAATCTGCATTTGAGAATGCTATGCTAGCGGTGAACCTAAATCTGACGATGAAGGGGGCGAGCACTTAATGAGTACGGAATTTCATAACCGGGGTGCGAAAGGAATGCACCCGAATAAATCAATGAATGAAGCTCAGGCCACGAATTCTGGAATCTAAGAGCGGGTGGTGAAGTTGGGCACTCTCGAAACCTCTGTTATGACTTATTTTATCCTACCTGCTTTTTTGCATTTGATCTTCGAGAGAATGCTGTCCTTAGAAACGCGTCATGAATTGGAGTCGAACAAATGTCTCACATCGACCTATCCTACTGGTCGCTCATGACGGGAGGACCCCCATAGCGGGATCCCGGCGACCCCATCACCTTTCAGTGATGTATTTGCCATCCCGACCCTCCCAGTAACGTGCAGAAAAAGACATCATTTACTTGACGAAGAACCTGTGGTGCTTGTTGGTTCTGCGACTGACGTCACCCCCTGATTATCCTTCTTTTTCAGAGAGGTGCTAGCCTTAGAATTTGGAAACTTATCTGAAAAAAATAAGAAAATAGAGAGATAAATCAAAAGCAACTGAAAGCCCTCTATCCATCTTGAGATGGGAGCGAGTTCAGGAAAATGACTAAAAATAGTAGATAGTAAGGAGAAATAAATGGGTATTAATGGTTGGAGTTCACTACGTGAACCCCCCCACCTTTTGAATAAATAAAACAGGGTCAAAGCAAGCCCTTTAATTCCATTCTTTATTCTTACATTAAAGAATGAATCAAATCTACCCAAGTAGGATTCGAACCTACGACCAATCAGTTAACAGCCGATCGCTCTACCGAACTGAGCTATTGAGGACGAACGAATTGCTTAATAAGCTGAACACCCACATAATCTCGATTTGACACAGCAACACTTTCCATAACAACAGGGATTAAAAAACAGGTGATCAGGACTCGGATCCTGGGTATCTGTCTGACGTGTGATAAGGCGGGGACAGGATTCGAACCTGCAGTCTTCAGGTCATGAGCCTGATGAGTTGACCAATTCCTCTACCCCGCTTTAGTCTAAACCTTTCATTAACATACAGAAAATAGAGTTCGATGCCAGGCGGATACTTGACAGGTTCCCCCTCGGCCAGGCCCATCGCAAGGAAAGCGAAAACCTAGATTTGCTTTATCGGGTATCAAACGGGAACTCCGAGCAAATAAAACACCTTTCAAAAGTATTAATACAGTCACATGTATGGTAAATGCATGAATGTGATGGACTCAAAAATCTGTGGTTCCTAATGGAATAGGTAACAAAGCCACTTTGCCACCTACTGCTACTAACTCGCCGCCTCCCCACGTTAAGCTAGTACTTGTTGTTGCACCAGGAGCTGTTACGCCAGGCGCAGTAGCATGGATATTTTGTACCCATTGAGCAAAGATAGGTTGTAATTGTATGGCAGTATCCGAAAACATATCTTGTGGACGGCCTAAAGCACTCATGGTATCATTATGAATGTACAAGCCAAAACTGTGAAAACCTAGAAATATACATACCCAGTTAAGGTGGGATATGATTGCATCGCGGTGTCTAAGGACGCGATCTAATAGATCGTTGTATCGAGTTGTTGGATCATAGTCTCTTACCATAAAAAATGCTGCATGTGCAGCAGCACCGACTATTAGAAATCCGCCAATCCACATGTGGTGTGTGAACAAGGAAAGTTGTGTACCATAGTCAGTAGCTAGGTATGGATAGGGAGGCATAGAATACATATGATGAGCTACAACAATGGTTGTAGAGCCTAGCATAGCTAGGTTAAGAGATAATTGAGCATGCCATGACGTTGTTAAGATTTCATAAAGACCCTTATGGCCTTGTCCTGTAAATGGGCCCTTGTGAGCCTCCAAAATATCTTTAAGTCCATGGCCAATACCCCAATTGGTCCTATACATATGACCTGCGATTAGGAAAAGAATAGCAATAGCTAAATGATGGTGCGCAATATCGGTCAGCCAGAGACCACCGGTTACTGGATCTAGTCCTCCACGAAAAGTCAGAAATTCTGCGTATTTGGACCAATTTAAAGTGAAAAAAGGGGTTGCTCCTTCGGCAAAACTAGGATAAAGTTGAGCCAAAAGGTCCCGATTCAAGATAAATTCATGAGGAAGTGGTATCTCTTTAGGATCCACCCCAGCGTCAAGAAATTGGTTAATTGGTAAAGATACATGAATTTGGTGCCCCGCCCAAGAAAGAGAAGATAGGTCTGTTTTCATTCGTGTAGAACTGCTACCTCGTTAACGAACTTACTCAAAGAGTGCTATAGAGCCGAGTCTAAGAAAGCCGCCCTGTTATTATTTTCTTAACCTCAGAAAGTCTCACGCGCGGGGCACCTCACATCGCACTAAATCACTACTATTAGGCCCATCCTATCATTCCACAATCCGAAGGAAAAAGAGTATCCTATGAAGGAAATCGTATCTGATCTATCACCTTCCTCGTATCGATGCTTGCCACCGCGTCACTAGGTTGTTCATAGCTCTTTCTTAGCTTAATGGATCACCCAACTGTATTCCGGGATGTGTGCATTCCACAATCCCTTAAGGAAGAGGTTCACTACAGCCTTGCTTGTTAATGGGTTTCTGACTTCACAGCAGAGTGCTAGACTAGGGATAAGCTGGATACTGACTTCTTTCCAAGAGCTCCATCAGCCCTGCTTAGCCATACATCAGCTCTACCATTACTATACGCATTCTACCTACGTTTTATGGAAAGAAAGAAGAAAGGTTGGATGGTTGATCCACACAAATAAGAGATATGTAGGCCCAACCTTCAATTGCAGAGAATAGCAAGCCCCCTTTGCGGAACAGATGTATAGAGGAAAAGGGTGACCCACATCGCAAGGGCTTTCCGATTGTGTGAATCAGAGCCCAAGAGAAGATCAATTCATTAGGAGACAGGTATCGATGCTTGCCAGCAGGAGAAAGATCACTAGGTTCAGTCTCTGATCTGATCAATAGGGTTCCCTAGGTACATTCTGTTTTCTTGAAATCCAGCAGGGATAGTAGCTGCCTTTTCTAGGGCAAAAAAACAAGTTAGGCTATCCAAGATTTGCTCTTTTTTCCAGCTTTTTGGAGTGAAAATAAGGAGGGACTTGTGATTGGTTTTCTACAGGGAAGAGAGATACCAAGCCGGGCAACTTCCCCTACTAACTACTGAACACAAAAGCCAAGGTGACCCAGAACAATTATTTCACTTATTTCTAGTTTAAGAAGGACCTTGTGCGCGGTTCACGACTCCCGGTGCTTAGAGATGCGGTTCACTACAGCAGTGGTAAGAAAAGCAAGAAAACAGGTATCAAGAGATGGAAGTGAAAGAAGAACTGTTGATCGACCGGTGGTTTGGGTCTTGCCTTTTAGGATTCGGATTCCTATTGAATTGACTTTGCCTTTGCCGAGGAGCAGAAACCGAGCCCTTTGATTTGATCCAGTGAGTGACGTTACGAGCAGAAGCCTCGACAAGTTGAATCCGGTACCGAAACAAGGATGACATTATTGAATATATTCTTCTTTCCTGTGCTTTGCCTTTCCCGTTTTCCGTACCTTTCGTAGTAGTTACTCGCCACTAGAAACAGGATTCATGAATTCAAACTAAAAGCAAAGGTATCGCTAATTCCATTTTAGTGGAAATATAGGGATGAAAGTTTCTCTCCTACTGATTTCGATTGCACATCTAATGAAAATATATGCACATGAATGTTCAAAAGCAAGGCTATCCCCTTTGCCGTTACCGAGGATCTATCTTTGTCCCTTGATTCGAAACCGAGGAAAGCGTGCGCTCGACCTCCTGGAAGGAATGCAATTATTCGCTTCGTAGTCCTCGTATGAATTCGCTATCGCTCCGAATCGTGGGAGCCGTTGAGTTCGGAGATACCGTTGTAGGAAAACAAACAAGTGAAAGAAGCCCTCGTTCCCACTCTTCTTCCCCCCCCACCTACCCGGTAGGTAAGTAGGGGCCTCGGTTTCTCTATTTGCTATGAGAAACCTACACAAGTAAATTTCTATTTTGTGCGCGATCCCAATCATGGACTTTCACAATTAAGTCGATATGGGTTTTATCCTTCATGTTATTTAAAAAATAAAGGCGTCGCCTTGAAATGCCCTCGAGGACCTGGTTTTTTTTACCCGTTTTTCCTCTTCCAATTTGGTTTCGGGCAGCTTACGATTTCGACAGGATCTCAGAACATTCTTTATTTGCTTTTTCAACAACGAAATGGAGGGTACTTCTGGGTTGGGCGGGGTGCGGCTTGCGGATGGCTCCGACCAAAACCCATCTTTTCCATCGGCGTCTTGACGTCCCACTTTGTTTTTTCGTGGATCATCATCTCCTGGCGTAGCGGAAGCACTCGACGAGGCCTCTACGACAGAAGAGATTCTTCCCCGTTTCTGCCCGGACGATTCCATCAAATAAATAAAAATAAAAGTGAAGAGGAAAACGCATAACCAGAAGAAAAAGATATCGTGATGTAAAATGATCATGGGGACACATTGTTTTTAGGACCGACAATTTCCTGCACTGCTTAAACCAAGAAAAAGATACATACTAGTTTTCATAGGTAGGCCTCTCTCTCCTACAGAATAGGTTTTTCCAAAAACTACCCATGGGATTTCTTTGTCTTTTCCTTATCTTTTGTCCGGTGAAGAATCTCCTGCTGCAGAGATAAGATGAATGGCTTCGAGATACCATCACTCGTCATTGCCAAGGAAATGAATTGCAAATTGGCTACTTATAGTCTACACTTCCCCTGATTCTCCACGATGACCCGCATTCATTGATTGAGAGAATAAGCTGAAGATAGATCCATTGAGATATTGGTTTGGAAGAGAAGCCGTGGAGACAGCTCATTGTTCCTATGTCCGGAATTGTTAAAGAATGAAGGTACCCCGTTGACTATGTCGGGTAACGCCGACTTAGGTTATCCCTAAAAACACTATCAACCACATCATAACTGTTTGCTTCCGCTTTCCTCGCAGAGTTGGTTCTAGCTTTCACCGAAGGATCTCGATCGATGCTCGCCATCAAAAGATATGGGTCTAGCTGCTGCCCTAGCCGGAAAGAATGGGAGAGTGAGCCATTCATACTGAAAAGAGTGATTCGTTTTTGAAGTATATCAAATTCAGAGGAAAAAGCTGGAAGAAGACGACGGGATTGTTGATAGATCCCCTCTACATCCTAACCAAGAGGACCAAGTGCAAACCTCTGTCTCTTTTTCTCGCCGGGTGGAAAGGTTATTCTTTGCCAGTAGTGCCCTCTGTAGGAAGAATCGTAAATGCCGGAGGACGCGTTCAACATGAATTGTCACTGTGGAATGAAATCACCTCTCGAATTGAGCAAGAAATGACTATTTATTTGATAATAGCGACTTATCACAAAAACAACCAAGGGTCCATCGACCCGATTGAAACTGTCTTCACTGCGTTGAATCGAAGGGAACTACTATAGAGAGTGGAATAAGCTACAAGGCATAACACTATGAGATTTTCTTTAGATAACCTTAATCACACCAGCTTTTCCTCATGGGAGGGTAAAGGAAATAGGAATGTATGAAATCTATCCCAATAAGAAATGCGGAAGGTTGTCAACTAGAAACCTGTTATCACTCTCTTCTTCCGATCGTCCCATCAGTTTCTTGTAAGCCTGCTTCCTCCGATGATCGGTTGCGGCTAACTTCTCTCTCTTCATCTCTTTGAGTTCGCTTCTTGGTAGTAGTTACCCCTGTCAGAACCTTTGTCTACTCTTTCATATAAATACGCTGATCTGCCAGCCAGCCGAAAGTAGAGAACCACATTGTATGATCTGGGGCAACTCTCTGTTATAGCAGCGATTTCTTATTCATTCAGGGCGCCCGTTCATGTGTTTTTAAAGAAAGGATACCTTGTGATTCCAGATTTCAATAGAGATTCGATTCCTCACATCTAAGGGAAGACAGACACAAATGCACAGACACATTATCCGGGGGTGTCACCGTTTGCATCGTATCAGTATCATAAGAAAAGATTGATTGTTGTGAGTGATTTTACTACCCTTCCAGACTTAGCAGGTAATGAAGCTGCTGACGAGGGAGGAAATGTCTATTGAAAATAAAGCGAACTAGTGGGGCTTAAAAGTCACTCTTTGAATAGTTTTTCAGACCGTTAAGTTGTTAATCTTTCCAATGATGAGGCTCCAAAGTTTATTACATTTCCTGGTCTGCCGAGGACAGCACTAGATTGATTGCTTACCGACTTTCATTCAGATACCAACCCATATTTTTATCAAAAGCATGGAAACTATCTAATCGAAGATAGAATTCACGCCTGTGAAAAGTAAGCAATTTCATCATTTTCCTTCGCAACACAGCTCACTCAATTGTAGAGATACTGAACAGTTTGAGTGATCGATCGACCTTGTCGCACGATGAGCCCATTCTCTCTCTTCCATCCCACCTTCTGAACCGAACCCTGGAGAAAGACTTCTTGAACAGAACAGAGCAGCAATTCTAGAAACTTCCATTTTCCATTGATCTGGGCATTGCTATTAAAAGTGGGTCTACCCGCCCCGGCGTGACTCACACTTGACCAACCACTTCTATCTAAGAAAATACTTAGGTAGGGTCAATCTCCCTTCGGGGTTTACGCGTCCTAGTCCGAACCTTTGGATCGATCAGAAGAAGAAAGGCAAAGGAATTGAAAGGTAGAGTAAGAAGCATCGCCCAGCAGAGTGATTGAGGGAGTCTTCCCCAGCCCAATGGTCTTCTTTTTGTTTTTCACTCTCCTATTTGGATTTTGGAAGAGTTCTACTACTGTTTCAGTAGTTCTAAGACCCTTCCTTCCCTTTTCAAGTCTTTGCTATCCCTCTCGCTCTTCCCGTCCAGAGGGAGCCCTAGTTTCAGCATAATAGCCTCGTTTTGAAGCGCTCGCTTCATATGGACGTACGTCGAACAAAGGAATCTTATCGGCATACCCACCTGCTGGGCGTGGTTCACTTGACCGACCAACCGACCCAATAGTAGGAGTAGGCGGCTGGCTTCTTATGTGAAGAGAACGGATGGAGAAACAGATGCGCGAAAGAACTAGTCCCTTGGAAAGCTTCGTTTTCCTAACCCAACCTAAGCATAATGAGCTGGTTATTTGAGTATCGAAGCTGGCGAGTGTTCCATTCTTTCGTATGTAGACCCCAGCGAAGAAGGAGAATCAGAAATGGAACTAGTCGAACACGCATAAGATACCGGTTTTAGGCATAACCCCGGGTTAAATAAAGTAGTAAAGGAGCCCAATCTAGCTAAAGAGGGGCTTCTCCGCCACCATAACCAACTAGCTACGTAGATGAATTATCCTTGCGTTCAGCTATCAAACCCATCCACTAGAGCTTGAACCCATGCTTGCTCAAACCATCTGTTTTCTCTTCTAACGAGCATGGCTTCCCTGTCACCTACACTAGAGACTTCTCAACAGTTTAGTTTATTCATAAGCCTAGTACACAAGGAGGGTTTTAGCACGCACTAGCTGTACTGTAGTATGATCTGGTATCAGCTGCTGTCTCTCCTTGCTATTATAGTTTAGTATAGGTCGCCTCAAACTCAAACAAAAACGGGTGCACAGTTCTACTGCGTCTTATCAAATAGTGCTTTTGAGTCAAAGTGCAATCACCATTTCATGTACACCATCTTTGTCAATATCTGCAATTACCTGTAGAAAGAATGTGAAAAACAACTCAAGGTCATTTACAGAACGAACAGGAAAATATAAGCAAAAGGATACAAAAGGTTCACTTACTGGGGTGGACAAGATGTGAGCATAGATGCTCACGTAATCTTCCGCTTTCTCATGTTCTTGTTCTGTCCAGTCCTCATCTCCCCACATGGATTCATCAACATAGTCATCATAATCATAATTGTACTCATCAGGCTGTTCTTCTGCATCCCGAAACAAATCAAATGATGTATCAGCGTCATCCTCTAGAGGCTCGCTATTTTCAACAGTGGCTGCTCCTGAACGAGCTGCTCATGCTCAGGCGGCAGCTCGTTAAGATCAAAGTCGTGGTTGTTCATCATGGAGACCTGGACCCCTGCAGGTGCCGTTTTCCCCGCTGCCAGGCTCCCACCAGAGAGAGATCCAGTTTCCGTGTTTCTAGAGTAAGCTGGAAGCGTAGACCCATACCTTGTACTCTCATTCTTTCGTTTTAGCTAGCCATAATGGTATGTGCTTTGAAAGGTAGTTCTTTTTACTAGAAAGTACTTATAGAGGGCACTGAGGCGCAACCTCGAGCTAGGCGAGATTCTCTATTGTTGCTTCTTATTAGCCAGATCCCGCACCAGGTTTTCCAGGCGGAATAGTTCCGGGATCTTATGAATCTGCGACCAGACGTGAATCTGGTTCAGAACCACAGATCGTGGGTTAGCCATCCCGTCGTAAGGCTTCTTTACACGCCATGGTTGCGGAACAGCCACGGCCCTTCTTCCATGAGCTTCTGCCAGTCGCCAAGGCAGAAAACTGGAACAACAAACAGGTTGTCCTCCACCGCTCGGAACGTCACACCTTGTGCCATGTTCCAAGCGAACTGCATCATTGAGAAAAAGGATTGGCTACTGAAGGGATGCGGCGTGGCCACTTTCGCAAGGGCCATCCACCGACCCTTCTACTATCGGTTTTGAGTATTGGCTACTACTATACTAGCTACTCACCTATCGGTCTAATGAGCATACTTGGAGAAAGGAGAACTTCCCGCCTATAATGTTGGGTTGGCAACCTACCCATTCGTTGAAGTACTTCCTTCATATGGCCCAAAGAAAGGCAGCTAAGCCGTCTTAGTTCGTGAACAATGACCCAGGTGCATAAACAGGTGCATAAAAAGGAAATCAAGTTTGGGAAATGGTACCTGGCTAGTATTTATGCCGAAATCTGGTGACATTATTGACTATTACTATAGTCAAGAAGTAAAGAGTAAAGGCTTTGGCCATTGGCAATGCTTACCTAACTTCTCACTTAAATGTTTACTCGCGTTACTGGTATTCAATAAAAGAAGGAAACCATGGTACCTACCTCCCTCCCTTACTTGGTAATCTAAGAACCCTTCAGGGGGGGAGCAAGAGATCTTCCATACCAACATTTTGTTCGCCACCCCTGCTTCCTCCTCCACTTGAGCTCGTGCAGCAAATCTACTTTATGCTTAGGCCAGGTCCTGGAAGTAAAGGGAAGTAAATATTGGAAACATGGGTATCTAGTTTATTTTATTCAACGGCTGAGTAATTGAAATTCCTTGCTTCTTCAAGCAGGAGATCCCGAGTACCGGGTGTCGTCAGACTCCCATTCTATTACCTTTGTGCCAAGAGCACGTTAAGCTGCCTGGGCTGTTCCGCTACCGGCGTGTAAAGAAGCTCCGCCTAACGGCTAAACCAATGAATTTCTCTCCTTAAAGGAATCTACTTCCCTGACTGTCAACTACTCGCTTCTTCACCGGTATCACACCCGCGCCAGACTGACCAGCAGAGTTAGAACCCAACCAAATACGATTCTTGTATTATCTTACCGAAATTCGGATCCATTTGGCTCCAAAGGAGCAAGCGCGGGAGTTCTAATAGGACTTTGAGACTAGAAAAATCCTTCGGGCTGCTGAGAACAGAGAGAAGTAGTTGCAGAGAGGTTTGATAGGGTTAGGCAGATGCCCCATTATTCGTAAACAAGAAGAAATCCAGATTAGTTTGATGGAGCTGTGGCTTAGCACAAGCATGGTGTCAATGTGGTTCCTCTCGACTAAACACTTAAATAATTGGATCCAGTAGGGTTCAATAGAGGTATGGTATCGGCAACCTTTTAGGGAGCGAGATTCTTTGGAATAAGATAGCTGCCCAGAGCTTGCGACGTACCTACCCCCTGGGCGTAGATAGAATTAGGTAAGATAAAAATCGATTGGAAAGTCCTAAATTAGACCAATTCAATTCCGTCTGCTAGAATAAGAAAAAAGTGCTTCTGAATTTCTCTCATCCTTTATAATGAGAATTTATCTTTGTTCAGTAATAACTTAATCTTGCAATAAAACACTCTTGCTTGGAAGGTATGGTAAAGGTAAACTGTTTCTATTTTTTGATATAAAAAAGAGAGTGCTAAAGGAGTCATTCAGAAGTGAGTGAAGAGGCAAAGCTCATTTCTTTCATTCAGGAATGGACACTGGACCAGAATGAAATGTGGGAATATCGGGATTGGCAGATTTTTTATATTGAAATAAAAAAAACTCAACACGACTAGTGAATTCAAATTAGAGTCACTTGCGGATTTCTTCAAATTGTTGTAGTGTAGTATTGTGGTTTTTCAGTAAAGACCCCGACCTATAAATATTCACAGCCCGGCTCATACGGGCGGACAATATTCACCCAGAGCCCCGTTGCGACCGCAATGCTGTTCTTGAAGGACCTTACCTTAGAGCAAAAAAAAGGGAATAGAAGTTAGGAAGACTACTGACGTAGGGCGGCGGGTGAGCTCAACCTCGAACCAAACAAGCAACGGATTGAACAACTAGCGCGAAAGCCGTTGCGCGTTAGCGCATCCGTTTTCTTGCTCCATCGTTATTAGTTTCTATTCTCTCCCTGCACGAACCTCGGTCCAATCAATTTGTTTGGAATTGGGGTTAGGACCGGTTAGAACTCCCATTTCCCGATCGGAGGTTTGAGCTGCTATGGCAAGCTTTTTTTTCCGAATAGTGGGTATGGGGAACCCACCGTACCAACACGATTGGCTGGTGTTGCTGATACCGGACCCGTTATAACCCCGATTGGAAGGGCAGGCCAGTCTAAGGCTCTGGGGATGCGAGGCCATTGAAAGTGAGTATCCCATATTCTATGACGGAGATAGAGAATTAATTGCAGTTTTCACCCCACCTTAACGACCGAGCGAGGGATGAAATCTTTCGACGACTAGGGAGGCGTCACCCGAGGCCGATTCCAGTGGATCACTATAGAATCTTCTAGAAGCAGGTTCTCCGGGCACTATAGTAGGACGTGGATCGATCATGACGAGAATGGACTTCTCCGTCATGTAACGGTTTAGAAGAGTCACTGTCCTGTTCCCCGCCGGGCTTTTTCCCTTCTCGACTAGACGAAGGAGATATTCATTCCATTCAGGCAGGTGAGGAAGGGCGGCGTCGGCTTGACCCTGTCTTCTCTCTTGGTCGGGTCGGAGGCTAAGTTTCTCATTCAGTGGTGAGGTGTTCATAGAAAGCAAGGCCTCGCCCAACGAGTGGCGGATTTGGTTTGGATGGGGTCTCGCTTGGACGCTGGGGAGATCCATAGATCTGGATAGAGTCTTTCTCGCTCAGTATAGAAGAGTACGCGTGCTACGGCTTACGCAGTGGATCTTCGGGCAACCAACCCGGCACATCCAATTCCGATCAACAACTTGGAGGTATGGCTGAGTGGCTTAAGGCATTGGTTTGCTAAATCGACATACAAGAAGATTGTATCATGGGTTCGAATCCCATTTCCTCCGGCACGGAAGTAGAACGGGCGGGCGAAATTACGTGAGAGAAAGAACCTCAGATTGATGGAGTCCGCCGTCGGACAGAATAGCTGCTTAGTGACTAGGAGCGGAGCGCCCCTTTCTTGTTCTTGGTGGCGTCTATAGCGAAGAAGACCTTCCTGAACGAGGGTCGTCCAGTCCCTGGCCGGCTCTCGGTTCTTGAGCAAGCTCCTCCACTGCAGGTAGGATGCTCATAGATGAAGAAAAGAGACTTTAGGCAAGTGGTTCTGGTAGCTCAGCTGATTAGAGCAAAACAAGCAACGGATTGAGCAACTAGCGCGAAAGCCGTTGCGCGTTAGCGCATCCGTTTTCTTGCTGGACTGCAAATCCTTTTTTTTCTTGTTTCAGTGGGAAGAGCAAGGGGCATTGCCCTTGAAATCCTTCAGTGGTTCGAATCCACATCTGAGCGTCTTTTTTTCGGTATGCCGCTCCGCGAGCAAGGAGCGCCGCGAGGAGAGCGAGAGAACGAAGTGGGCTTTGGTGATGTCGGAATTTGCACCTATTTGTATCTATTTAGTGATCAGTCCGCTAGTTTCTTTGATTCCACTCGGTGTTCCTTTTCCATTTGCTTCCAATAGTTCGACCTATCCATAAAAATTGTCAGCCTACGAATGTGGTTCCGATCCCTCCGGTGATGCCAGAAGTCGTTTCGATATACGATTTTATCCGGTTCCTATTTTATCTATTATCCCTAATCCGGAAGTCACCTTTTCTTTTCCTTGGGCAGTACCTCCTAACAAGATTGATCTGTTTGGATCTTGGTCCATGATGGCCTTTTTATTGATTTTGACGATTGGATCTCTCTATGAATGGAAAAGGGGTGCTTCGGATCGGGAGTAACCACTTTTGAAAGGGCAAAGGGGGGAAGGACATAGGAAAGAGGGATGCCTACAAAAAATCAATTGATTCGTCATGGTAGAGAAGAAAAACGGCGCACGGACCGTACTTGAGCTTCGGATCAATGTCCCCAGAAGCAAGGAGTATGCCTGCGTGTTTCGACGAGAACACCGAAAAAACCTAATTCAGCTCTACGTAAGATAGCAAAAGTACGGTTGAGCAATCGACATGATATATTTGCTCACATTCCAGGCGAAGGTCATAATTCGCAGGAACATGCTATAGTCTTAGTCAGAGGAGGTAGAGTGAAAGATTCGCC
The DNA here is from genome assembly GCF_002575655.3 of Aegilops tauschii subsp. strangulata. NCBI lineage: Eukaryota > Viridiplantae > Streptophyta > Magnoliopsida > Poales > Poaceae > Aegilops > Aegilops tauschii. Next base: position 127,744,907 of record NC_053038.3, on the reverse strand, counting down.
AGGTGTGAAATCCCATCTCGATAAGCCAATCCCATATCGAGATGATATATTTGCTCACATTCCAGGCGAAGGTCATAATTCGCAGGAACATGCTATATTTTGTGGGTTGAAGGGATTGGGATTGGCTTATCGAGATGTGCGTGTATCTCATATCGTTCTAGTGACTCCGCTTTCCTGACCAGGGAACTGCTATCTCAAGGATAGTCAAGTCCCAGATTCAAAAGTCGACATGATACGCTTGATTGGTCTGGCATCGCCGGTTTCGCAGGATCACTTATGCTATTTCGAGAACAGAACCTGGCCCATGCGAAAGAAGTAGTAGCCAATGCCGAAACTACTTGCTTGCTTTTACTTTCTGACGCCAATGCCAACAAGTGCTTTCCTGACTCGAGAACGAGTACATACGCTTTCTCCGATGCTTGCTCTTGTTACGAGCTTCTACCCGACTGATTAGCCTAGAGCACTAATACGCTTTCTTTCCTCGAACAAGTACCTTTCCTTCGAACGAGAATGCCAACTGCTTCCTTCCAACAATCCAATACGAATACGAATGTACGAATGACAGGCCATTCCCCGGAGTAGAGTAGAAATGAATTCATTCACATCTGCTAGAAACCATAGCCTCAGCTATGAACCGATCTAAGAGCGGACAAGCAAGCCTATTCCTATTGTTTTGGGTGGCAGATTCCATATGTTATTTCTCATTGCGAATACAGATTCTTCTTGTACCGTAGTAGCTCGACTGCTTTCCTGACTTGACTCGATAACTGCTTTCGCTTCCCCAATCCCAGAGCATCCAAGAGATTCGTTTCCACACGCCTGATCCGCAGTTCGATTCGTGCCGGTGCCGGCAAGAGATCCTGTTCCTGTTGGGCAAGGGATTTGATAGCTAGAAAAACAAGCGGCGGATTCGATTCTTTCTTTGATAGCAGAACGGGATATTCCACTCTTTTAGATGCGCACCGCACTTCATCAGTAGAAAAGCCCGGCGCCTGAAACCCAAGCTCAAAACCACCCTTCCTTTAGTTGGATCGGCATACATATCTTATCTCGTAAGAAACCGGGGAATATTGATTTCGAGTAAGCATCGTATCCTGATCCTGCTATTGATGTAGATTTAGCCACACCAGCACCTGAGCCCGCAACTGCTGCCTCTGTAATCGAGGAATATCCCGTCCCGGATTTGCCCTAAAGTATTATGGGATATCTATTATTATTGGCAACTTGTTTAGTTCCCGCAGAAAGAGATGCGCCATAGTATCCCTCGGGCATGGGCCAACCACCAAGGCCAGGAACTAGAACAACTCGATACTTTCCACCATCCACAACCCTTGATTTCTCATATTTGTGCAACGGCTGTTCTGGCACTATTCTCCGATTTCCACCCATTGTTCACATTCTATATACCTTGCCCCCTCCTCCCAACTTCATCACACCCGCCTTTTTAACATTGTTTTGAAACAAAGGAAACATGCAACTGCCCGTACTTTCCCACTTGTATAGCCCACCACTTAATTAATGCGCGACCTGATGCGGGTCATATTGGATGATCAGCGAACCTAATTATATTCACCTGTAGCCAATGACCAATACATAATCTCAGAATCCTCACCCAGCTCGGTTGATTAGATCTCCCTTTAATTGATATATGCTACTTCCGGTCCGGGCATAAGTGGAAACCCATTGATCTCGGGATCAGGACTCGAACTTAGAAGCTCTTCCTCTTTTAGCAACGGGATTGCTCCTCGCAATAAATATGGCTCAGGTGTTGGATCAATAGCTCCTGTTTAGGAAGGATGTCATGGGCCCCCAAGCATCCCCTTAAATATGGTGAATGAAGAGAATTGGACCAGTCCTTGAATAGGAATGATGGGTATCCTTGTCATAGGGCTATGTTTCTGTCAGAGTCTAGTGGCACCCTTTAAAGTAGTCTGGCTGGATTGCTGCTGAATAGCTTGATGGGTCAGGGCAGATTGATAGGGAAAGAACCCTTGCCATCTGGAATCACTATCTTCCGTGGATGTTCTCGTTCTCCTTCTCTCATTTCTGTGATCGTATAAGCTAGATAGGCTTCTGTAGTTTCCGGGTTGCTGGGTTCCATTTTTCTTTGCTTGCTGCATATCTCACTCAATCCCTTGCTTTCGAGAATAGCATTTCCCTAGCGCTAGTTGTGGGTCAGAGTTGACAGATCAGAAGTAGAATACTTGACTTCTCTAAGATGCCAGGAGGGAACAGAACAGTCATGCAGAAGAGAGAAGCAGGTGAGGATGGGACCCGGAAATGCATTCGATTTTCTCGAGTGAAGTAGTTGAAAATGTACCACCCTTTACGGGATCTTCTCTGGTGCGCCAACCCTAGAATGTCATATTATGATGGCGCTGGAACTGGGTCACTCCACTCCAGAGGCAGGTAAGCTTGCTCCTTGCACTGGCACTGGCTTGCTTCGCCCAGATAGGGCTTCTGTTGGTCTCTCTTATTCACTATCACTGAAATCCACCTCCTCTTTAGAAAAATGAGAGCTGCTCTTTGGTAGTTTCGGTAGTCCCAAGTAAGCTATCGACTCTGGTGTCCAATCAGTTCTGAAGTCTGGCTTGTCATTGGAAAAGGTAGCAAAGAATATCGTATTAAGATGTCGGTAGTACAAAGCAAGCTACTTCGTCTGTTCACTCAATTGGCTCCCTAATCTTGCCTTTCAAAGAAAGGATAATGCGTAGGAGTGAAGCAGTTGACTACTGTGTCTTGACGAGTTCTGTACCGTACCCTGTGTGTCCGATCGAGTTCTGCGGTCTACGGCTATATCCGACCAATTATCCAAGGCGCGGTCCACCTCTTTCTATGCTTCAATTTAGTGACGCAAGTAATGGTGGTGTTTGTTGTACTATAGGTACTGGGTTCATTCTCTCGTTGTCAGTATGTATTGAACTACCGCAATACAGGACTAGTGGGCCCCCGTCTATCTATTAGCCGTTTATCTATTAGACCTATCTAGAAGTAGAAGTTCGTTGCATTCCCGGAGATGTAGAATCAAGTGTTTAGCTTACCGGGCATTGTGCTAAGTTTGCATCCGAATCGAAATCTGGCCCTACTACTCAAACACGAAAGCTAGGGAAGGGAATAGAAGGGCGGGTAGATCAATGTGATGATAGCACCACGCCAGGCACCGAAGACGAAAGCGAAACATCGTCGGTAACACTATACGTTGTAGTCTCGCATTATCCACTGGATCCGCGGCTAACCATATATAATGCTCAATGCTATGCAAAAGCAATAAAGGGGAGATTGTCTTCTAACTAACTATATAAGTAATTTATATAACTAGATGATTCTCGTTCAAAAGATTCTTCCCATTATCATTATATAGAGAGGCGGAGGCGCGTAGCAATAAAAAAGCTTGCTTGTTGGGCTGATGAGGCTCGAGAAAGACTGTGAAGTGAAGATGCGCCATTACCGAAACCATTTCTTTGCTTTGGGCGAAGTTACTTTATAGGGAGCTCACTTCCTTGCTTGGTTGGTTGGTTGAACTTGATTTTTAGGTGCGGTGCGTGCGGGTCTAGTTTCATTTATGAGTGCTGCGTATATTTCTGTTAGTAATGGTTTTGAGCTTGGGAAGAAGGGATATGGGTATGGCATCATCCCAGATTTGATCTAAGGCTAGTTCCGTGTGTGCAACTACTATCTTATCTCAATATCAGGCTAAGGCTTGGCTAAGTGCTCTAGAGGTTTTCCTTATTGTCCTGGTTCTTACCTCAACAGGGCAGGGGAGATAGTTGGAAGTTGAATAGTCGTATCGTATCAGTTCAGAGAATCCCTGTTGAATGGCTTGGCTTTCAGTGCGAGTCTAGTTGACTGATTCCTAGGCTAGCTTCTCCTTATGTGCGGGTCTAGTCTACAGAACAGATGAAGACCCAGAACCGAGGAGAACAGAACGAATACCGATCTCAGAGCGGACAATCAATCCCAGTTCCTAGTTTCCTTCAAGCAATAGCCTGCCTGTTCCCGTTCTTCGTGTAGCAAACCTCCTATAGTGGATACGACTGAGAACGAGCTTGACTCCACTCACTGCAAAGGAACAACTGATTCTCCAATTCCGTGGTTTGTTTTCCTTTCATTCTACCTACCTTCTTTTCGCCGGAGGCATATTTGATACGTTATTTAACATTCCGAAGAAAGTGCAAACTTCCAGATCTGAAGGAATGGCAAGATCAGAGATCCATTTTACGCTGGGGCCTGGCCAATGGGGAATCAGTAGTACTCGACCTTTGCTTCAGAAATCCACTGTTGCTGAAGAGAAGAGAAGAGATTTCTAGCGCGCACTCCTATCCGAGTAGAAAGACAGCCTACACTCACTGTTGGCAATGGAAGAGACTAGACACTTTCCGCACTTAAGATCCCAAGGGACAAGACAGATCAGATATTTCTCTTTAGCCGGTCTCGTGTTAGATCCTATGATTTGGTTAGTTAGCCTATGAGAACAAGTCACAAGTTTTTTGTTTGACTATGCATCCAGTTCGTTGCTATTTCTATCTTTATCTACATGGATATTAACACGCACTATTCTTGAGAGTCAAGACACCATTTTGCTTTAAAGAGCAAAAAAAATCCCAGATAATTACTAATGCACCGTTCGTACTGGAGTATAGTAAGGAAAAACTGCTTGACCGAATCAAGGTCAAGATAACTAGTGTGATTCCTACACTGGGAGAATCGTGGATATGTAGGGAATAGAGAAATGCCACCCGCCTAAGTAAAGAACTGTTACAAATAAAGAGGAAACTAATAAGGATAAGTAAGAAACAAGAGAAAAGAAACCATATTTGATACCGGAATATTCGGTTTGATAACCCGCAACTAATTCCCCCTCTGGGTAATCTTTCACATTCGGCCAAAGAAGAAATTCGAAAAACTAGAAAGCCTATAGGCTGACGCCAAAGATTCCATAAAAAACCATATTGTGGCTGTGCTTCAACTATATCAACTGTACTTGAACTGTTAGATAATCATAGTCGATAATAACATCATAGCTCCCACCTATATTGAAAAACCTTACATGAAACCTTAGCTTCATACGGCTCCTCTATGATCAGAAAAAAGGACTGTTTCGGTATTATCCCCCAGGTTTATCAGTTGCAGATGAATCCTGTGAAACATCTCTCTCGAGGCTAGTAACAACACTTGGAAATGAAAAATGAGCTTAGCGGCTGTACCGGGTTAGGACCATAAACACCACGAGTCGGTTAAGCAACAGAAGCTGTGGGCGAAAGCACACTCGTCATTCTCAGACCTGCGGTCGAGGTACGTGCGAACAAGTTCCCATTCTCTATGTTTCATGGCCTATCAATGAAAGTCGGTATCAGGCTGGCTCGCTTGGCGGGTCGTCTCCTTATATACCTAAATCCTCGTTTCACTCATCTGTAAAGGTCTACCCTTCGAAAGGTAGGTTGAGTTCCCCCGTATGTAGCCAGCCACACTCTACTCGCAGGTAAAATATTGGCGTAGACAATAGAGAATGTGCTAGGTAGGAAACCGAAGGAACTCTTACTATACGAGAATTTGCAATTCAATATGACAACCGATCAGAAGGGATTGGACGATCCCAATGCGTTGCCCTCCTTTGCAATACCGGAACTATCTGACCGAGCTCCATCAACACAGAAAGCGGAAGGGACAGCAGATACAGATAGACTGGATCCGGAAAGGGATTTCAGCCAGTCCTTGCCTATTGCTGGGCTGGTTGTTTTGTCATGGTCCGATTAGTAGAAGGTGAGTGAGTAAGACGAGGCCCCCGAAGCGTAATGTAGAGCTATACTGCTCTTGTTTTTCCTTCCGCCCTGCTTAGGAGAACTTTGTCTAGAACCCACTTTAGCTAGCTTTCAAGGATACCATTACAGATGAGTGAAGCGTGTATACCGTTTCCGGAGCTCCCGAGGTAGCGCGGTAGCGGAAGCCCTTTCTAGTTCAAGCAGTTCCAATTCCTATTCTGCTTCACCGCTTACACCACACTCTATTGGTTCGCCTTGTGGTGCCTTTCGATCAAGGTCTACTTTGGTTGATCCACTTTCTTCTACAGCGCGTTATCCGCATCGAAGTTAGCCAGGTTCCTACCGCTTCTTGATATTATGGATTTTGCAATCCCTGAACGCCAGTGCTTCTACAACCAACTGATACTATTTAACATAAATAATAAGTAGAAATGGACAAACGAGTGTGGCTACACAGAGTGAGGAAAAAACATGGTGGTACCAGCATTGCGTATCACTCACTATGCTTTATGTAATATGGCTTAAGCAATGGTAAAATGGGAGTCCTGAGCAAAGCACATCTGATCGATATGAATGAAAGATACATCCGTCTTTTCTTCTCCTTCGAAGGTTAGGTATCCGCTCGTTAGTTCAGCGCCGCATAAATACTGACTTTAAAAGGGGCGACTCCCACCTGTGCTTAAGTTGTTTCAAGCTTGTAAAGACTCGCGATCGGAAGATTGACCTGGTTTTCTTTCAGCGGAAACTCTACCTAATGGTTCAGATTCCCCGGGTCCATGGGTCCATGGCCGCTTAGCTTAGACAGCCTTGTTAGAGACATGAATGCGGGGTTCAGTTTCCAATTGATTTGTATTCACCGGGACCTCCCCTTATTGGATTTTCTCCACTTTTCTAGTTGCTGTGGAAAGAATGTTGAGCAAATGAGTTTAAGGGGTGGTTTTCTGTTTACTTTTTTTCAGCCTACGTCGTCTCTCTTCCAGAACCTCACAATCATCAGTGTCTGAAGTTTCATGATGAATATTGGTTTCACATTTTATTGCTTACGTGAGGAAATATCAATTTGGAACTCGAATTTGTATTTGAGTTATGATGAGGAGTGAGGTAGATTCGCATTGTTGAAGAAAGCGAAGAAAAAGGATGCTGCTATGGCTTGCTTATGGCTCTTTCTTCTATTGGCTAGTCTCAGGCATGATAGTTTCAATTTCTTTTGGAAAGCAAGTGCGGCTCAGTCATAAGTGTTAGTAATAGCATGAAGTAAGTTGTCGGTAGCCGGCATTAGGTAAAAGGAAAAGCTTCTCAAAAGCATCCAGAAATATCATAGGATAGTGATCGAGATCACCTTCACGGGAATCATCCTTTGCAAATTGGGGGAAGGGAACCAATCAAGTCACCAAGAAGTTCCCGAAACTTGGTTTAGTATTAAGGTTCTTCTCTTCCAGCGTTTAGTATTCAAGTTCTTCTCTTCCAGCCCCCTGGCCCCTCTCTGATAAGTCAAGTTTTCAAAACGAAAAGCAAATGACAAATCTGGTTCGATGGCTCTTCTCCACTACCCGCTTTACTACTTTCTATTTTTTCTTATGTATTAAGTTTCCCTTAATATATAATTTGATATTACTTTCAATTTGTATATTTTTATTCCTTTGTCGTTTTATATTATGCCTAATACCAATTTTCAATCTTTTTAGTTCGTGCTTCGTCGGCTCCTCCTTTCTGATCACTCTCCCGCCGGAGATTCAAGACCCCCAGGCTCTAGCTCATTTAGCAGGGCTAAACTTCTATCTGAGTCTTTACGAGCAGGATCTGGGATGGGTTACGTTCATTCAGAACGAGCTTAATCACAATACCCCCCTGGAAGACATACCTGGGCGGCTTAAGCTCTTCCTAATGGAAGAAAAGCTCTCTTCTATGCGACAAGATGTCATTCAGGAATTTGTGGCGCTTTATCAAAGAGTAGGGCCTTATCTACCGATCGAGCCCTACTTGGTCGATGAAGCGCTTCGTTCCTATCTGGACCATATTCACGCAACTGATTCTTTCACTGTTCTCCAAGCGTCTTATCAAGATCTGCGGGAGAATGAGGGAGGATCCGTTTTGTTTCGAAATGCTGTTTCCCACAACCGGGATCTCCTTGAGGCGGAAAGCTCCGCAAGGAGGTGCCTGGAAGTGGAACAGAGGATCCGGTGGGAAGAAATCCCCAAGAGCAAGGCAAGTCTCGAAAGAGCTGAGCATGAGCATGCTCTCGACTTGTTTAAGTCGGAGGATCTTAGAAGGGAATTAGAAAAAAAGAGCGGGGTAGCTCAGTAATTCTGATTCTTTTCTCTTCCAGCCCCCGGGCCCCTCTTTCTTTTCTCTTCCAGCCCCCCGGCCCCTCTTTGATAAGGAAAGTTTTCATTTCTCAAATAAAAAATGACAAATATGGTTTGATGGCTCTTCTCTACTAACCACAAGGATATTGGGACTCTCTATTTCATCTTCGGTGCCATTGCAGGAGTGATGGGCACATGCTTCTCCGTACTGATTCGTATGGAATTAGCCCGACCCGGCGATCAAATTCTTGGTGGGAATCATCAACTTTATAATGTTTTAATAACGGCTCATGCTTTTTTAATGATCTTTTTTATGGTTATGCCGGCGATGATAGGTGGATTTGGTAATTGGTTTGTTCCGATTCTGATAGGTGCACCTGACATGGCATTTCCATGATTAAATAATATATCATTCTGGTTGTTGCCACCAAGTCTCTTGCTCCTATTAAGCTCAGCCTTAGTAGAAGTGGGCAGCGGCACTGGGTGGACAGTCTATCCGCCCTTAAGTGGTATTACCAGCCATTCTGGAGGGGCAGTTGATTTAGCAATTTTTAGTCTTCTTCTATCAGGTATTTCATCAATTTTAGGTTCTATCAATTTTATAACAACTATCTTCAACATGCGTGGACCTGGAATGACTATGCATAGATTACCACTTTTTGTGTGGTCCGTTCTAGTGACAGCATTCCTACTTTTATTATCACTTCCGGTACTGGCGGGGGCAATTACAATGTTATTAACCGATCGAAACTTTAATACAACCTTTTTTGATCCTGCAGGAGGGGGAGACCCAATATTATACCAGCATCTCTTTTGGTTCTTCGGTCATCCAGAGGTGTATATTCTCATTCTGCCTGGATTTGGTATTATTAGTCATATCGTATCGACCTTTTCAAGAAAACCGGTCTTCGGGTATCTAGGCATGGTTTATGCCATGATAAGTATAGGTGTTCTTGGATTTCTAGTTTGGGCTCATCATATGTTTACTGTGGGCTTAGACGTTGATACGCGTGCCTACTTCACCGCAGCTACCATGATCATAGCTGTGCCCACAGGAATCAAAATCTTTAGTTGGATCGCTACCATGTGGGGAGGTTCGATACAATACAAAACACCCATGTTATTTGCTGTAGGGTTCATCTTTTTGTTCACCATAGGAGGGCTCACTGGAATAGTTCTAGCAAACTCTGGGCTAGACATTGCTCTACATGATACTTATTATGTGGTTGCACATTTCCATTATGTACTTTCTATGGGAGCCGTTTTTGCTTTATTTGCTGGATTTTACTATTGGGTGGGTAAAATCTTTGGTCGGACATATCCTGAAACTTTAGGCCAAATCCATTTTTGGATCACTTTTTTCGGGGTTAATCTGACCTTCTTTCCCATGCATTTCTTAGGGCTTTCGGGTATGCCACGTCGCATTCCAGATTATCCAGATGCTTACGCCGGATGGAATGCTCTGAGCAGTTTTGGTTCTTATATATCCGTAGTTGGGATTCGTCGTTTCTTCGTAGTTGTCGCAATCACTTCAAGCAGTGGAAAGAACCAAAAATGTGCGGAAAGTCCTTGTGCTGTTGAACAGAATCCAACCACACTAGAATGGTTGGTACAAAGCCCTCCGGCCTTTCATACTTTTGGAGAACTTCCTGCGGTAAAAGAGAGAAAAAGCTAAAAAAAACCAGGTCCTCGAAGATATGTCCAGCCGAAGCCAATATTTTCGGAGTTCCAAAAGGGAGCAGCCCCATACCGACTTTTTTATTCAAATCTGCGATTGCGAGCAAGATCACCTACGAAAAAGAAATTCACAGGTTTAGGTTTCTCATAGCAAATAGAGAAACCGAGGCCCCTACTTTCCTTCTAAGGGTAAGTCGGGGGAAAGAAGAGCGGGAACGAGGGCTTCTTTCACTGTTTCCCTAAGTTCAAAAGCGAATGTGGAAACGCTGTCTATGGTCTGGTTATAGCATCCCCTTTCTCAATTCCTTTCTGGTCAATAAGGATGGTTATAGCCAGCTTCGAAGGGAATTCTAAATGTAAGAAGTTGCTGGATGGTTTGCTCCAATGAAGAGGTACACCTAGGTAGGAGGGAGGGAGCTTTCCCACTTTGCAGACGAGTAGTTCTGCCGCTCCGCGTTGGATAGGAAAGGGGTGGAGAAGGTTCATTTATCAGGAATCTACTTGTTGCATAATGCACATGCCACAAACGATAAAGTGGAAGCACACTCAGATGAAGAGGATGGTGAATTGATCAATAATCCCATGTCTTTTTTTGCTGAGAAATCTTGGATCAAGACATACAAGGCAGCATTGGTCAAACATAGGACTACCTAGGCTAGGTCATTCATTGCTTGGTCCGCTATATTCGTTTTGTCTTCTAGTTCTCCACAGGGACTTCCTACTACTCCGTCGAATCTCTCATCTGAGAAAGTAGGTCACCTGGGTCGGGTAAAGCAGCATAGGTAAGGCTGGAGTTTATGAACAAGTTGATGTCTACTAGGGCATTGACCGTACAAGCAGGTAAGTATAGGGCTCGGCTAGGAATTCGTTTATGCTTATATTTATAAGCTTTCTTCTCACTAGGTAGGGCGAGCAGTTGGTCTTATTGCCCTGCATCATATGAGAAGGAGTTCTTCCACGAAATAGAGGTCGTCTATGGTCTTTGTGGCATTGATGGATAGTACTGGTCTGTTGTCAACAAATAGACTGGCTAGGTCACAGTCTGCTAAGTCTACTAGTGGGATATGAATATGCATTAGTAGTACTTATTGCTGTCGGGTTGGTATTAACAGTTGGTCAAGTCTAATGTAACGTTTTTTAAGTAGAAGGATAGGGCATTAATTACCTGGGGTCGATAGGTACACCTTTATAATAAATTATTAGCACAAAGCTCTCATCTCACTTTTCATAGGTAGGCGAAAACTCTATAGTGATAGTGTAGTGTATATTGGCTTGGATTCTTTCTATTGTTATGGGAAAGGCATATCCCCACCTAGTTCTTCTTCGTCTTAATTAATAACTCCTTCCTGAACTTCAAAGTACGATAGAAACTTACTTATATCTCGTAGGAAAACTAGAGAATGAGCCATCTCCATCTCGTAGAGAAACTAGAGAGGTGCTGGGCGCAGCTGAAAGGAAATCCAAGAAGAGTCCATGAAAGGCTAGCACGATTAGGATCCTTTGTAGGGTTTATCTCGGAAGAGAAGGCTATGAAGCAAACATCTCTTCTCTGGGAGAGAGGGGAAGATCTATGCAGGACACTTAACCCGTGCCGGAGGACTGCACACAGCTGGTACAACCTCGTGTGGTACATTTTACATGTTCTTACAAGTCCGATGGTACAATTGACCTAGTATCGAATTATTATAGATTCCGTTGGCAGCCATTGCCCCCCTGCATGTCGTCTGACACGACCGAAATGAAACTTTACACCCCCTAGCAGCCCCTGTCGGCATCGAAAACGGAGGGAAGTGCGCGTGCTGATGTTTAATCATGCGATGCCAAAGATGTAAGCGCGGGCCCGCAGGTGCAGACAGGTTCGTCGGGGGCAAGCTTCAGAGGTGGGGGGTACGATTGTGGAAGATCGCGTGGAGGCAGGGGTTGGAGATGTGATGCAAGGGTGCGGGGAATTGGGTGGAAGGACAGTCGTTAATGTGGAGTCAGGACGGGCGTGAGGCAAGAAGTGGAGGGAAGTGGGATCTAGATTATAAGAGATAAATACGATATTCCTGATACCCGCGGACGATCCCTAGCCTAGCTTGGCAATCCCTTGAAAATGCAATGCATTTTCCCTCGAGATGAAATTGCTTTTTCGGTGGCAACTGAAAAAAAACTCTCAAATCAACTCACGCATATTCCCTTGCTTCTGTTAACTACGCATATCTCCTGTTTCTATACTTGCTAGCTAGCAACCTCTTATCACACAGAAAGCGTGACATGAATGCATACCCCCGTGTATACAACTCCTTACTATCTCTAATATACCGTAGCTTGTCCGGCGCATAGACCTATTATTATTATTATCGGTCAGGCTTTCCTTTTAGCAGGTGATTACTATATATAATATAGCGGGCTTTCCCTTATCCGTTCGCTTAGGTATCTGACTGTGTAGCGTAGTTCGCCGATTCCCGGGGCCGGCACGGCACAACCGGATCCCCATCCTTAGCCAAAGTTCGTACTTTACCCCATTCCTGATCCCCAATGCCAGGGTTGAATAGTAGCCAGCCATGAGATCTATACTTTATCCATTGGTCAAGTAGCATAATTGTTTACTAGGTCTTTCTTCTTGGATAGATATGGCCCTACCTTCCTCTTGAGGAATCCGTTCATGATGCCCTGGCTACACTGACTGGACTATGCTGTGCGCTTTCGAGAAGATTCACACTACCGGCGAAAGGAAGCGGATAAGCTTATCACGAACGGCGCATCCTAGGACAGATAAATATGTATCATCCCTTTTGGAGATGACTACACTACCGGGGAAAGAATCCATAAAAATACTAGTGTGTTCAATTGGAAGATCATAAGTAGGACGGATAATATCCAAAGACACTAGTCCATCCAATTCCCTAAACTTCAATCAAATCAAGAAGAAACTAAAGAAACCGCGGAAGAAAAGCAATGGTTTTTCGGGGATAGGTCCCGCAATGAAAGTATTAATAAATCTAAAGTAGATTGGCAAGAAAGAGCAGTTGGTCATCTCGGAAAGATAGATAAAGCTAAATCTAGGAAAGCAAGCTAGGAAACCCTAGATAGGAGCAATCCGTTCCACCACTCCTGAGAATTTAGGGCATAATCACCCGCGGAGCAACTGGGGTACTCAACACTGTAGTAGTACAATCGGTTGTCTTTCTCTAGCCAATAACACGGCAAGAGGTGGACGGCAATGAAGTTGAGGGTAATGACAACAAACTAAATCCCAACACTTAATGCAAACGGCTCTGAATGGTCTAAAGATACGAATTATTCGACCGAGATGGGTTTAACTCATTCGTTTGTAGAAACACTTTCGAAAGAACAGACAAGTTCCACCAGATAAAAAATTGGTACGCCACGCACGGCTGCTCCGGCGAGCGACGGGGGCACGGTAATCCCGACGAGTAGGATCCAGAGGAACTCAGGCAGAAGTACTGCCTCCTTGATTGGATCGCACATGTCAACTGGCTTTTTAGAGACCTAAAAAGACGAAGCCCCTCTCCTCCCTCTGTAACTAGAGAGGTAGGCAAACCTGAGTTTAGAGCCACCTCGATTCGGGATGTTGGAACACCAACCGGATCGGAAACCTCATCCCAAACTTACTTCGGAATAGGTTCGAGAGCTTCCATTTCAATGTGTCTTTCTAAAAATCTTTGGTATGCCTTTTCCTGGTCAAAAGGTTTGTCTGGGAAAGCTTCTAAATCTAGGGTTCAATGTCTCCGAAAAACCCCCTGGGGGAGGATAGTAAAGAGCTGATTCTAGGGAAAGCTAGGATTTCACTTTTCTCTCAGCCATCGAGTTGGAGTAGTTAACCTTCTATATGCCGTGGAAGAATACGCATAAGCATTAGTTCTTGCCCTTCCAGTGTAAGTGGCAGATCAAACTTGATCTAGTTCCACACATTGCCTTTTCCCTTATATGTCGTGGCAGGCGAGCTCCCTTCTGGTAAAAAGGATTTGAGTGGAAGGTTGAGCGCCCCTTAACGTTTAGAAGTATCCTTTTCAACGGTTAGAAACCTTTCTATTCTATGACGGCTAAGTTGAGGGCAGACACAACAGGTCACGAAGAGCTAGAGGATATAGAATTCCTATTTACCGGGAACGGAAGGAAACATCGGCTCTTTCGAGATCTTATGTAAGGAATACTAGAAAAAGTAGAGCAAAAAGATCTACAAAACTCTACAAGAAATGTCTTTCCCGCAGAAGACTCTAACTCCTCATAGCATTACGGCAATCTGCAAATATCGAATGATGCTTCGACAGATTCAGTCATCCATTCAGCTTTGAAATCGAAGACAAGGAAAACTTCATAGAAGCGTCGCGGATCAATATAGAGATGCGAACCAATATCCTTTTCCTGGTGGGCTCTGAAGTACTCGTCTTTTGCGCAAGGCCTCGTGTCAAAAAACTTCCAACCACGTCCTCCTACCTCGCCCATTTGCGGAGATCATCTACATTTTGCTCCGTGTCGAGCTCCAGCCGGCCCAAACGTTTTCCTTCGGGAGGGCATAAAATCGCTTTCTTTCTGTAGGGAGGACGGATGATTCAAGTAAGGGCTGAGAGCCTACATATCACTGAGATGGGCCAAGGAAGAAAAAGCACCTACTGTTCGTTAATTGAAATTCTCTTTGCTTAGCGCCCTTGTGTTTCAAATAGAAAAGCACTGGAGATATCTGTGGAACTGTTGTTTTTCTTAGGGCAAGCTAGCAGATAGAAGTAATCTATCTGGTTAGCCAGGCGAAGCATTTAGGGTTCAGTGCCTGGTTTCAAGTGTTCTTCTTCATCGTTTGGCACTTCACTTTTTGTTGAGTAATCCAATGGCCTAATGACACATGCACATCTTTTGGTGCTGTCGCCTTACTTAGTGACTAGCTCAAGTGCATTTGATCGCAAAAAAGACTGGCATTGGCTCCGGGTCAAATCTACAGGGGGCATGCAAATCAAATGCGAAAGAAAGGAAAATATTTCTGTTTCTTCTGCTTCAATGCCGTGATACACTCAGGATGTTTACGATACCTACCCATTAATTGCTCTAACTTCTCGTGGTTCACCCCTAGCTATGCCCGCTTCTATGAAATTCCAAATTATGCTTGCAAGCTCATCGGAGCTAGGCAACTCTTTGTCAATGATTTCATGCCTACCAAGCAGGTACACTCTAATGTATACACCCTTTAAGAAAAGAAATCCTTCTCGTATTCTGCTGCTTTTTTGATTCATTTTATCCCAATAATAGCATAGACATCATATATTTATTCTTGCAAGCTCAAGTGCTTGATTGTTGACAAATTCTTCTCTCAGCAGGGCACCTCAGGTACCTGTCTATAGTTTCCTGTCTTGAAGGGGGGCGACGCAGCTATTTTCTTTAACAACACGTCATTCAACGAAGTGTTTTCGTTATTTGTTCATCACTAAAAAGTTTATAGTGATAAAGTGAGCCTATTATATTAAGTTTAGAGGATTCTCCTAACGTGATGAGTTTAGTTTATCACTTTTAAAGATCACTGGTGGCAATGGTACTTCCTTTTATGCAACAACTCCTGTATGTAGCATTTGGTAATTGGAGTTTGATAAGACCATGGATCCTTATATACAAAACATACTTGGCCAACTAAGGCCTTGCAGTCCAATGTCCGATATATTATCGTCAGCTGAGGAGGTGTTTGGCAAGGGTGTGACCGTTGTTTTTGGGACAATGTTCAAGCAGGAGGCCATGAATCTGTCTAGTCTCGCCATGGGGGGTGAGTTTATCTCATTGCTCCTTCCTGGTGTAAAGCCGATCACTGAGGTTTATGTCTATCAAACCGAGCTCTTGAACCCAATGTTTGGAACATCAACGTCCCTCTCCAGTCGTAATCAGGATTTGATCTATCATGAAGTTTTAGCGCCACATAAGATCCACGGCATGTTATCTGTCGGTGCAGCGACTTTGAGTTGTCAAAAAAAGCCAGGAGCTTAAGTAATTCCTCAGTTTAGTATAGGGTGTCCAGGGAGAGCTGCTGAAGGGAAGGTGGGCGAACCCACACGAGTGAAAACCCTACTTTATTAGTCATCAATGCGATTTCTCGCACTTTTTGATACCTCCGAGGGGGTACACTTTAAAGGCATGCAAAACGTGCCTTACAGTCATGTTGGACGAGGCTAGGCGGTGAATGCAACGCTGGGAAGTTTTGTCCCGGTTCGAGAGGTTGAGCGAGCCAACCAATTCGATGTTTTGAATGGCCAAAGAATAGGTGTTTACTCCTCTTACCAATTGAGGTTTCGCACAACTTTTTGACTAGGGCTTCAGAAAGATTGTAGTTTCACGAGGAGCCCATAAAGCGACTTGTTTTACCTATGGGATGTGAAGATTGGCTCTGTACCTGACACGGATTGATTTAAGAACAGTGATGAAAGAAATTAATTTATGAGAGACCATATTTCTGTTGTTTCGGTACAACTCAAGATCAGTTAAGGAAATAGGGAATAACAATAGTGAAAAGAATAGAAATAGCATGACCCTTGCTTGGGCTTCTTTCTTCTATCTCTATAGAGATGACCAGGAAGCAAATGAGAAAGGGACTTCTTTTTTATTACGGTCAAACTATGATCAAACTCTCTAATCTTACTTCCGTGTGAAAGACCGTCCTAGGCGTGAGTACAAATGTGTCGAGGCGTTCTAAGTGCCGTAGATGAATGCTTCTTGGCGGAATAAATGGTATGACACGACCTCTTTTTGCTCCATATAAACGAATTTGAAAAAGGAAGAAGGCTTTAGCTCCCTTCCATTGTCTTGGGTCGAAGATCAAGCGTGAACTTCTCCCTCATCTAAGGTTGGGTTGTGGATAACAGACTTCCCCTTGGGCCGGATCTTCCCAAGTATAACACGATCCATGGGCGATATCAATGCAGTGACAGTCCTTACTATTGAGTCCTGTGCTGGTAAGATGACAACGCTCTAAAAGGTTTGTTTAAGAAAGCAATCATATCCCGTCCCCAAGTGCGGTATGGACCCCAAAGAGTTATATAAGTAGGAAAATGGGAAGAATTGAGGCACCTACAAAAGTAATGGGTCAGCTTATGATTTTAGGCATGGTTACTGGAGGGATCGTCCCTACCTATCTGTGCAAGATCGGATCAGTATGGTTTTGAGAGGAAGGCTGGTGGCATACGAAGAGAGGGCGACAGAACATCTGCATTCCCTTTCTTTGATTGAGAGAAGGATAAAGCAGAAAAAAAGACTTGACTGAAATTCCATTCGCTTTTTTTCCTTCCCGAGATATGGAATGTCATTAAATTAAGTAGATGAGATGCCAAATATAGGCAGGAGTTATTTCGCCAAGCAAAGCTTTGTGTTCTGAAGGTAAAGAAAGACGGTAAAGCCCATTAAAAAGAGTGCCACGCAGAAGCACCTCCTGTGTCACTCGATCCAAACCCGACACATCTTTCTTTCTATACGAAATGAGTTCGACCTTTTTTTCAAAATAGAAACAGAAAAGAAATTTAGGAATAGTGCGGGTGCGACGGAACGAATCAAGTGAAACGAGTCCCCCTTATGACATTTTTTCATCCAAGCAAGGGCGCGTTGCATGTGATTCATCAACAAAGGGATAGGGATAAGGGGCCGCACGTCCAAGACAGCCTTTCATCTCAGTGCGCCATGGAACCCCCATCTTCCAATTCCTCTTACAGAGATCGTTGACTCACTTGCCTTATTTTGAGGAGACTTCCAAGCCAAAACAAGACAATGGGCAGTCACCAGATCTTCTTTATGGAGGTGGGACCGGGGACCTCCTCAGCAAGATCGCTGTACAGAATGCTTGCGCACAGTGGCCACACACACTTCTCCCTGACCTCCAAAAGCTCCCTATGACCCTTTGTATGGAGCATTCAAAGTTCCTCACGCTGTCAAGCAAGACTTTGATCTCGATTTGGGAGAGAAAACACAGCTTCGCCATCCAGCCAAGTATCTTTATTGAATTGTGACCCTATCTAGCACTTAAAAATCTTTCTTCTTTCTCCGTCACTAGATTCCGGTTAAAACACTTGGTCCACCCATGCTTTTCCTCTCCATTTTTCATATGGAAAGGGAAAGCAGTGCCAACTTATTGGAATTCTGCATGGCATATTTCCCAACCTCCTGCTATTCCAGGCTCTAGTGCTCAGTCATAAACCTATTGTATTTTCCTTACTAAAGTGGGCTTTAACTAGACCTGTTTACTTAGCTTGATCTTTGTGCTCTCGGCATAGGTAGGATGTATCTCTGGATTATCCATGGTATGCTTCCATTGTTGCACCTTAGCCCGGTATAGTAGAAGGCGATGCATGCTATTCATGAGTTGATAAGCTCCATTCCATCGATAGGGATCAACCCAGCTGCATAGCTTTAAGATCCTAAGCTACACCACAGCTAAATCAACCAACGTCAGGGATTCTAGCTCAAGATCAGGAAAGAGCTTCGTTCCCTCCCGCCTGCTGGCTAGAGTTATACCATTCACTCTTGCTGCTGACTGTGAAGTAGCGTAAAACCCTCTATCGCGTCTGTTTGTTTGCCGTTGTACAAAAGTCTATCGATTCAAGAATTTGCAAATCCCTTGGGTTCTTTGCCAAGGTTAGCCTAGCATTGGAAGCCCTGGTGGATAGCCTTGCTTTGAAGATGAGGATTATGATGTAATCACTACAAACAATATGGTAGCAACCACTTTCCATTTCACCAGAAAATTACAGTACTGCTTCAACATTCTTTAAAGAGAATTTGGAGAACCAACCCTTTCCCCAGATACGAATAAAGGAGACTGCTTTCTGTATAATTGTGCTTATGCAGCTAGAAACCCATTTTCTGTTTCTGTCATTTTCCCAAATGCTCGCAGCATGTAGTAACAACAACCAACTTGGTTGGTATTATATGCAGAGATTACCTCATCAGCTAGATGCCTCAGCTAGTGCTTATCAGCTAATAAGCTACTTCGAAAAGACCAGATACTGGATAACATGGTGGAGGAAGCAGCAAGTGATTTCTTCAAGACGGCGCTCTTCATTGTTGCAGCTGGATCCAATGACATATTTTTGAGTATCTTTCGCCTTCAGTACCGTTCTTTGGACGAGAGAAGCCTTATCCTTCAGACTTTCTGGACGTGTTGGTGTTGGTTTCCAATCTGTCATTTTATCAGAAGGTTCTGCCAATTTATCACTACTGTAGTTTAGTGTCGCTTGCTCTTGTTTGCTGCAGACCTCTATTTTCTTTCCATCGATTAAGAGGCTAAATGAACAAGGTGCTCGAAAGTTTGTTGTGTCCGACGTCCGGCAACTCGGTTGTATACCGTACGTTCGTGCTCTGGAGATACGTACGATATAGTGACGGAGATCATTCTGCACTACCGTCAATACGGTACGCTTTTCTTCCGCGCTGCTTCCCGCAAATGATGTGCTTCAGACTTCTGAACACGAAATGGCAATACTTAGAATCCAATTCTTGCTTTGTATTAACACCTCTGGACGTTACCTGAGCTGACTGTGCATATGAAGAACCCCAGTGGTAAACAAAACTTTTGTTCATTGACTACATTGCCTGGTTTTGATAATGCACAGGACCCGTGCAGCGGCGGCTGCTTCCCTCCGTTCCTCTGCTTTGGCGCAGCCAAACTCCTGACTCTTCCTCATCAATTTCATTGCCTTAATGGCAGCAGTCTTATCCCTTTCTTCGATAAATGGAGCCGTGTGACAGCGCAGGTAGTCGCATAGTTTCATTCCCTGGATGGCTAATGCTTCACACTGGTCAGATACCATAAGTTATGGTAGTGCTCGCTCGGCAAATTCTATCGGTTCAGCAGCGTCCATAGTAGGAGCGGAAGGGATGTAGCGAGGAGCCGAAACCTACCGTTACAGAACCGTGGAAAAAGCCAAAACCTAGGGTATTCCCTGATCTGAACTTCAATAATAACCATTGCCTTACGTACCATTGGCTGGGAAAGGAAGGTGCCCTTTGCCGCCAGTAGATCTAGCTAATTGACTCGTTCATAGTCGAAAACTAATGCATCGAATCCTTTGCCGATCAAAAGATTAGGAACCGTCCTCCTTTTACCGGATACCCTTGCCGAAGAAGGGCTGTAAATATCTCGTACGTATGTTTCCTAGGATCTACTACATGAAAATGAAAAAGTATTGGCTTGAGTTCTTTCGCGATAGGCCCTTGCAAGAAAATGCTTTGAAGATGAGGATTCGGTGGGGATGACATTATCGCCATACGCTATTGGATTTCTCCCGGGCTTTGCCTTTGCCGAAACTATTCTGTTGACATCCTTTGCCGTAGAACTTATCTTCTTGGAAAACGGAGGATATTACCTTTGATTTTGTTAGAGGAGGTAGGAAGCCGAGCATTGGGAACTAGCCGTTATAGGGTTTCGGAAAAAAGGGTTGATAACTCCCTTTGCTTTGTCAATTAAGAAAAATAGAATGTGCTTACCTTCGTGATATTCCCTTTTCTTTGATCCTTTCGGTCTTGAACTGCGCTTTGCCCGTACTAGGTCTTGAAACTTAGCTTCAACCTCTCTGTAGGAATGAAGGTTCTTGTCATGCAATTTATCGTATGATAATGAATCGAGTTTCGAAACACGGTTGTTGTATGGAGTTATTTCTTTCTTAAAGGAAGGCTCTCTGCTCCATTGGGTGACGATTCAATGGTTCTATTCATCCTATTCCTAGGTCGATCCGTTAACTTGGGTTTTGTTTACCAGTTGGTTAGGTCAACTTGTGGCATAGCTGTATTGGACGCGATACGGTGAACGAGTCCCTTTTTGCTTTCCGATACTTTCTTGAAGGAATAGCATCTGAGTACAATAGTGTAGAGTTCCCCGCACTAAACATTGCAAAGAGTCTAAAAGAGGTGAAAGAGCTATAAAGAACTAAGGAAGAAGCCATTTGTAGCACTAAGAGGAAGATGTCTCACAACCAGCCTACGGATAATACATGCCGATATAGGAATGAAGCATGCATAAACTCGTAAGTCAATAGTGAATTTGGTTGCATCGAAGGCGGATAAATTCCATAATGAGGGCCGCCCGCAGATGATAGCATTTCGTCTTCACTAAGAGCTAACGACTAGAAATCTAGCAAATAGGACGCTTTGTCAATTGAATTAGTAAGTTATCCTGGTCTAGAGGGTGTTCTTCCTCCCCACTCTAGAGGCTAAACCAGTTAGAAAAGCGTCCCCCGGGGGTTTCGCAGTAGTAGATGACGTTCCTGGTACTAGTAGTCCATAGAACTAAGATTTGCATGCATGGTGGGTAACAGCATTGTATCTATCTTTTGCAGTCTGTAAATACGTATCCCAAAGTTGTAGATTCTGCTTCTTAAGGGCTGGGTGTCAAAGTCCTTAGTAGGTGGTTTGGTCCTTCAAATGCCTATCTGTTGTAGTAGTCCCCAAAGGCGGAGCTTTATTAGTTGTAGGTGGACGGACCTCAAGTCCTTTCCTTTCTCTAACGCTAATACCGCGGCCTGTCATGATTGCTGTCAAAGATGAAGGCCATACTGTAGTCATAAGATTGCATGTCGTGTCGTTATTCTGTATCGTGTACAGATTCTCATATGTGTTGTCATTCCAGTACAGCTAATCCGTGAACAGCTAACCATCGTACTGTCAAAATGGGATAGGTTCGATCTATGGTCATGGAAGGCCTCCTAAAAAGATCTACTAAATTCATCGAGTTGTTCCAAAGAATCAAAGCGCCCAGTTATTAAGAAAATCCCTTGTCGGCTTTCTGTGAAATATTCGTTTGGCCGAGGACTTCCATAGCTGTTCCTATTTCAACTAGGTAGGCCTTCGGTATTCATGCTTCCTTCTATCAAGAGCATTGTGGCAGTACGAAATCCTTCCTCGGCCTTGTTTATAATTTTCACCGGGCATATCCGATTTTTGGACACTTGCTGCATCCCTTTTCTTGCTGCATTAGCTTAACCGTTCGCTTCTTTCCATTGCTTCAACGCTTGTTTCAAGCAATAGTCAAGAGTTACTAAAGTAGTTTGTCCTATTCAAAGCTATAATCAGTGACTAATATGCACACAACAATAAAGACTGTTGTTTTTTCTAGTGAGAAATCGAGTACTGTTTTTACACAGCTATAGCGTCTGAGAATTTTACAGAAAAGCAAGGTTCAAAGCCCACGGAGCGGTAGGTCGACATTCCTTCTTCTTTCCAAGCTTCTGGTGGTATCTATACCTTTCGAGACCAAGCCCTGCTACAATTCATTGCTGGAAGAGACTGCTAGATTTCTTTTTCATAGTTCGCTTCAGGGTTGTAGATAATGCTCTATCAAAGAGCGCCAGCGTACGTGCTCGAAAGCGTTAGTCAACTAGCTACTTGTCCTTGCTTTTCTCTAGTGTGCCCCTTCATTCAATCTCTAACTCAATGTCTACCCACATACCTTTCCTTTCTGAATCAGGAATAGCCGACTCAGGGTAAATGCTTTTCCCAGCTCAAAGGCGATGACTAGTAGATCCGGGGGTACCTAGAAAGTGAACAAATGTTCCCATGGTCATGATTGTTGACTAAACAGCCCTTTCTATGATTCCCCTTGCCGACTTTGAACGAACTCATGCTTGAATGAGAACAAGCGATTTGTGACTTTGGTCCATGAATTATAAGATCATGAACAACCGATTATGCGACATCTCTCTTAGCTCATAGAAAGAGCGGAAATACTACAACCGATATTGCGACATCTAATCCAAACAGCGTATCAGCGACAACCCTATTCTTTCTTTCCTTCCTTGCTTATTTATTCTATTATTCAGCTTGCTGTTGCAAATAAGTAAAGTAGTTTGAAGTTCTCTCATATGCATTTGCATTTCATTTAGTGTTGAATATCCAAGAAAAATGAAGGTTGGCAACGCGCCCTCCCTTCTGCTACCAATCAAAGCGTGGAACTAAATCTCCTATTTTTCCAAGTGAAAGCCGGGCTGACGAATAACCAACCCGCAATGAATAAGGAAGGTATAGTAATGCTATGAATAACCCAGTATCGAATACTGGTAATAATATAAGCAGAAGAGCGTTCTCCCGTGCTTCCAGACATGCTGAGCTCTACCAATTTTTGTACATTCAAAAAGGGGAATTGATTCCTTCTCTAGATAGGGCGGGAAAACTAGACTATATAAGAGTTGATACATAAACGCACATATAGTAAGTATTTTGATCTTCCTGCGAGACTGTTCTTTTCGCTGGAGAAAGAGAACACTTCTTTTCTTTTTTTTTGATTCAACAAATGCAAGTTCGTCTTCGTCTGATTTGTCAATGGGAAAACGAAATCATGGGTGGAGGAAGAGGCTGTGATCGATAAAGGGGATGATGATGACTTCCATCTTTCTATGGATTTTCTCTCATTATAAATCGAAAGATCAGGTCAAAGCCTTCCAAACCATCCACTGGATTTTCATGTCCGTAAGGGAGGAATATGTGTGTGTTGTATATAAATAAAGGACTTTCGATTTAGCATTGTCATTTTCACGGGTTTTTAGATATGTGATATTACTTTCATTTTTACTGAATCACTTGAATCAGTTAAAGGAGACGAGGCTTCTGGCCCAGCCAGAGGGGCTGTAGAGGAGAGTTTTGACTGCGGGAGAGGCAGGTCCAGGTAACGGGGAGAATCCGCTAGGCTGAGGTTGAGTGGCTCACTTCCTTGAGAATATAGAATCTATAACTAAGAAATGAGAATTGTTGACCCATATGATCTCAGGCTCATAAAGAGGATGAAACTGATAATTTCATTCACACTTTGAAATTGAGCTCGTCAGTGATCTTTTCCAAGGTGTCTAGAGAAACCTGCTTTGAACATGACATTCGTACCCAAGGAAAGTTTTGGCACGCATTACTGTGATCTTGAAGCCCTTGCTAGGAGGTAGTCGGTACGGCTCACTACTAAAGAAGGTTCTGGCATGCTTCGACTTAGCCCTGTGATCCGCTAATTCATCTCTTGATCTGGTATTCCGCAAAGGAGGTGGATAGGGTCAGCCTTTTCTTCATGGATATGTTGATCTATCATACCTATCTATAGTGGAATACTAGATTCTTTGCTACTTCCTGGATTATCCCTGTGTTTGCTGTTTCCAGATCCTGCCTTCTTGTCCTTTGCACTCAAGTCTATGGCCAGTACTGCCCGGGGCAATATTAGCAGTTTTCTGAGGGTTCCATCGCCTCTTGGTTGGTTTTTCTCCACAAGCAGAGCAAGCTAGTTCACATCCGATTATCCTTACCGCACTAACCATTGCTGGCGAGGTAGCCTTGCCCTAACGTCATAGAGAAGACGTGCCGCAGCTACCTTTCTAAGACCTGGTACAAGTGATGACCTTGCTGATAAGGGTCGAATGCGTAGTTCATTCGCATGTCTTTCGAAAGAATTGACAGTTGATGACGGAACGAACTGTTCGACCTTGATTTCTTGGCTTTGATGTTGTTATCACAATCAGGTTGCCATAACACGCATTGCTATGTTGAGACAACATGATCTTGAATCAGGATTGGATTGCCTTATCTTATTAGTAGGAAGAGGTGAAGTTCCCTTTTCTTTTCCCTGGGAAACGGTACCTGCATTCCCGTGAGCTTTTCCTATCCCATTGCTCTCTATTCTCTAATTCCCTTAATCAAACAAAGTTTATATACCCTCTGATTTGGGGATCCTTCTTTTCTGCACTTCCCCTTTTCTCTACTTCCCATTGGAGTGTACGGGGCCATTTTGAGATATGGGATAGGTCCGTTTTCATCAACCAGCAGGAGGAAAGCTAGCACATTTACCTTAATCCATTGCACTACCGAGAAGTTTGATGACTTCTCACCTTCATAACATACTTACCAAACCTAGTAAGGGATTTTGTACCTTAATCTAGTGAAAGGTGCACATCCGATCCCTAATCTAGCTCTCTGTGCAGAAACCCATTGGCAAAGAAACGGGTTGATTCTTCGGTTCAAGTGATGGTGGGGGAGAAAGAAGAGTTGGTATGTATATTTCTGGTGCCAGTTGACTAGCTTGATAGAAAGAGGAATATGTTGATCTATCAAATCTAGATTCTATCATTTGTGCCATAGCTTTTCGATGTTTAGTTATCGAAGTCAGTATCTTTTTCTCTCCTGGTTCACAAAGCAAGGTTTTTTCCTTGCGCAAAATAGCTAGCTTGCCGGAAGTCACCTAGCTGGGCCACTGCCTGGATACATTACTAAAGTGATTCTCTGGTTTTGCTCGCGGTATAGGAACCCTTCCCGTATAGGAACTACTGCCGAGGCGTACCGTTGTTTCCGTAGAGGAAGCCGCATCCCCGAAGTGCACCATTCCTTCGATCAATAGAATAGGTTATTTTCTGGTTGCCGTATTGTTATTGTTGGTAGGAGCCGAAACCCTGGATAAAAACAAAAGGAACCGGATTGCCGGTAAATCTCAATTTGCTCCAGAGTTTTTTCTAATGACCTTTCCACACCTGTTGAAGGGAATCACTCCTGGCAACTCCTAGAATGCGGTTAGAACTTGTTTTTCTTCAGAAATATGGGGAATCAGCCATCGAACTACCACTGCTATGATCCGTCTTTGATTCACCAGCATCAGCTATCTTAAAATGGCATTTTAGAAAGCATCTCTTCCCTTGTTGGCTTGGGTTCCTATCGTTTACTAATAATAAGAGGAGTGGTGCCTTTAGATTTCTTTTCTTGAAATTATGCATCTCTCTTATCAAGTGATTTCTGACATCACCCTGCTCGCGAACATAGATCCAGCCCTTCCTATTGAGAAAAAACACCTTGTATCCCCAGCTCATTGTGAATAAGCAGGTGATACATAGGAGTGAAGAAAGAAATTCCCCGTGCCGCTTGCCGTTTCAGGTTCAAGGAATGGGGAAGTGTTCTGTTTAGAAATGTTTTTTTCACTCATGGGCGTAATTCCCTGCATTGGTGTGTGAGAATTCTAAAGCTAGCTTTATGGGAGAGCAGGTTAGGGCGTACCCCCGGTGGAGCATGTAGGTGGTGAAGGAGGATATCGTTCAGTGATGCTATGACTACTGACCATAAAAGAAAGAGTTCTTTACGGCGCAAATGTGCGTTAGGTTTCCTAAAAACGTTATCATTGATAGTGGGGGATCTCTAGGAGGGAGGGTTATTTCTAGAAAAAACAAATGGATATCCATTCTATCTAGCCGAGGGATATTTCAAGAAGATAGGAAGTTTCTCCTTCCGGCCAAGGAGAAAGAGACAAGTTTCCACCTCATCCGAGTTTTCTCAGTGACTTCCCCATAGCAACGGGAGAAGTTTTTTCACCCTAAAGGAAAGGAAATTCGAAGAAATCAGATCTTTCAGTGAAATTAGCATCTACTAATCTAACTAGCGAACCAATATTAGTATCATTTTTGGGTTCTTACCTTTTAGTGACTCTTCACCGAGTGATACACTACTACTTTTGGTTCGAGTGATACACTACGGCATGTTACGAACATTATCAATCCTTGAAAAAAGGAAGAAATGGCAAACGTACGCTATCCAACAGAAGTCCCGACCGATATGACTATTCCTATCCTTTCATCCTTAAGCGAATGCTGGAACGAAAGTAATCCCTCGAAGTTCAATAAAAAGGGTATTGCAAATCAACTAATTGTTTGCAAAATACCACCTCCTCCTGTATCTACTATTGGTTTCCTGAAAATCAACCAAAAGAAAGGGTATCCTTCGTTGCACATCTTCTGAAAAGATAAGGGCTCGGTATCGGCTCAATCGAACAAGCTGAGGTATATAGGGAATAGTATAACATATTGATTATCCTATTGGATTGGTTCCGCTCAGTCAAGATATGATGACTCAATGGGCATTGAGAGTGGAGATGAAATGCACTATCGTTATGCTTTGAGGTGAAGAGATTTCGGTTTATATATTATTGATGCCCACCTCTTTATCCTTGCTATCCCTCTCGCTCTACCCAACTATCTATAATGGGGCAGAGAAGGATAAGCAAAGTAGGCGCACGAATATTTATTAATTAAGAGTTTTCGAGACTTCATTCTCTTTTTAGTTTTGACTCTGGGTCCGGTACAGGTTGACGCAGAGGATAGGGATGGGAAAAGAAGCCCTAGCTTTGGGAAAGACCGGATCATAACATGAATTTCAGGGCATACTTAGTAGATGCAGATCTAGGTACTCTTTCTTCCCCAGATGGGGAATGGGCCAAGCCGATCCGTTGTTGGCTCTGAAAGTGCATTTGCTAGTTCGAAAGAAGCTGAATCCGGGTGCAAATGGGATTCAAAATGATTCTTATGTTTCGTAGCATGCTGCGCATATTCACTTGGTAAATAGCCTTCCCTAAAAGAGGCAAGGTGCTCACACATGAAATTCCCTTTTGAAGGATATCCTATTTGACTTTTATGCCATACTTGGGCAAAGCCATCGAGACTATATCCATCACCAGGAAGAAGAGAAGCGAAGCCATAATTTCTTTAGGATAAGCCTGAGATATCTAGTACAGTAACAGTGGTCGAATTGCTGCATAGCCCCCCTAATACGAATTTGGCAAATCCTCGTTCTAAAGTTAGCGCACCATTGAGGTAAGTAAATATTAGTAGGCACACAGGCAACTCGTTGCAAGGAAGGAAAGAGCAAGAGCTAGGGCTAAGTGCTCGAGTTACGGTTGTTGACTCGGAATTGTAAGCCGAAGAAGCATTCCTGTGACCTGGCCGTATGAATGGTTTCTTTCTCAATACCAGAGCTAAATAATTAGGCATCAAAATTCAAAGAAGGTTTGCCTTCACTTCAACCTTAACCATTGACGGAAGATTCATACCTATGAATATTCCCCTCCTCATTTGCTGAAAGCACTTCCTATAGCGAACCAGGCAAGGAACATATCGAGTAGGATAGTACCAATTCCTCCACATCAACAGCAAAATAGGCATATGAATCTTAAGTAGGAAATTCCTTCATCTCAGATGAGGTAGGTAATCTACCATAATTTATTTCCATTTCCACGTAAGATGAGCGGAGACAAGTTTATCAGCACCGATACCCCCACGCATCGTGGCCGGTTCCCTCGGGGGTAGAAACTTAGCTTGGAGAAAGATCCCGTTGATCTTCGGGCTGGCCCTTGCCTATTGAAAGTATGGTGTCTCATAAATGCTTTGTTAATGCCTCTTATTCGTAGGATCGGTCCAAAGCGCGGCTGAGTTGACGTTGATAGACTTGTGCGTGCTCTGCCGCTCGTAACCTTTTTTTCCCATCGATCGAATCGAGGAGGTCAAGTTTCGAGAGCAGAGCCTCTCGCTTCTGATTATCAGTCATATCGTCGTCGAGCAGAACGCGCAGGGAAGTAATGTCAAACCTGAAAAAGAATATGGCACGAGAGATTTAATATAGGGAGGAATGAATCGGGCATCAAGTAAACTAAGGCATCAAGGAAAGTAAGACTTGAGGATGGAAGGGAGGAAGGAACCAATAAGCCACCGTCAGTGTACCAGTCATTGGGACAGGTGCCATGTGTTCGGTCTACCTGCCTTTAGTATGACCCGGATGAAAAGATGCTGACTTTTCTTAAAGGTTAGGCCAAATGATTCTAAGCTTGAGGACCCATTCTATCCGGGCCTAAATGCTGGAGTTTCAGAATTCACTCTACTTCTTACTGACTTTCGCCGAATATATCCTATGTGCTTAACACATTGACGTTGGCGGCTAAGCTTTCTTTCTAATGGTAAGCCGGGGATCTAATAGTCCACTTCACCCTATCAAACTTGACCTCGATATAGGTTGCTTTTTGATGACTAGTTAATAGAATAGACGGTATCTATTATTTTCTACCTCCTCTACCTAGATCTCCTTTTCCTAAGGAGGGAGAGAAGACGGTTCTCCGGGACGGAAGACATCTCTCACTCGTACATATATGGATGGGTTTTCTACCTCGGAAAGGGATGAAACTGAGCAGCAGAGATTGCTAAAATAGCAAAGGGGATCCAGATTATTTCAGAACTCCAACTGAATGATGCTATACTCGAATCTGATTCTGCTGCAGCTTGACAAGGACCTATGAAAATGCTGATATCTCGAATCCCTATCTTATTAAAATGGGGTAGCTTTACTGAAGTACTGCAAGAAAAGTATGGAAAAAAGCATAGTCGGTACTTCTTAATGCGGTACGTAAGCTGGTTATCCTGACTAACAATCATGCCTTGCTTGGATTTAGGGATTAGGAATTCTTATTGGGAAAGAGATTGGATTGGCATTCAAGTAGGAGTAGATCCTATTGGTCCAAAGTAGGCATTCTTGTATCAATTAAAGTAGCTATCTTCATGAAATAAGCGCTAAGATTCTAGTTCAAAGATAGGAGCATTAAGCTCTAAATCCAGTCAGTCCAGCTGGAAGTTTCACTAACTACTTAGGGAACTAGGGACCAGACCAGAGTTATGATTGGTGTATTCCATTCCTACCGTAATTGAGACTTGCCCTCGCTCGCGGGTGATTCCTTATAGCTTGATCCATGTGATGGCTGTTCTCTGCAATGAACCACAACATGTCCATGGACTTCACAGAGAATTGAGTGAATGCACTAAAAACCAAGAAATGACATAGCGAGAACTGAGCAGCTCGAAAAGCTCGGACTTCGTATACAGAAAGTAGAACTAAAAGCAGATGAGTAGAGATTGAATCGAGCATAGAAATAAGAGAGTTTTTCTTTGCTTAGCACTGTTCGGTTCGTCTTTCTTTACAAGTCAATCTATGCATAATTCTATTTCTTGCAGTGCTGAATCCGCTTTTGAAATACAGATCAGGGGGCGGTATTCTTATTCCTTGGCTCGCCACTTATGAAACAAAACTAGATATTTCTTATTATTTTCTTAGGAGCTGAGCTCCGCATGCGGTTCGATTAAGATGCGACAAAACCTTATCCATTAGTCTTGGCAATGCCAGGGATGGAGGGAGTCATCAGTCGCACAAGCTTATTGCTAAAGCCAAGACAGGACATAATAGCTTCTAAGTAATGCCATTGTACCCGCTTTCATCATGCCCAACTCAAAAACCATTTATCCCATACTTCTTCTTTTCTTGTTCCTTCGTATGAATAACAGGAATCCCGGTTCGAATGGTTGACCAACATTATGATTGTGTATGAACTAGGGCTTTGGCTCAACACCTGCTGTCTTTCTTGCCCATCCTTTTGTGGTATCGAAGCTGTTCATTGATATCCATAGGTTCATGTTACAACCCACCAATAGTCGATTCCAGAGCGGAAGGCGAAAAAGATAGGACGGGGACCCTTCGGAAGAAGGTATATTCCCGTAGTATCTAGAAAATATTCATGGTTGCAAGAGCGAGGTTAGTCATCCTCACCATCACCATCAAATACCGGTACTCGCTTTTTCTACAAGCTTGATTTACGAACTCGACCTTTCGCAGGAAGGAAGTTCCGTATACCATCAACGGAGTCAAACCGCTAGAGGGTCACATATATCTAAATACTAGTTCCGATCATACCAGTACTTACTTCTGTGGAGATATGAGAAAGGGGGAGAAGATGCGATTATGTATCATAAATACTAAGGCCAGACAGACTAAAAGGGGCTTTTGGATACGAAGAAGGTTTTCACGTCTTGCTTTGGGTGGTATGCTTCCTCACTGTTGCTATTCTGCCCTTTCCCGGTAGTCAACCACCAACGAACGCAAGGAGATCTGGACCTGCATGTAATGTTTTTTTGCCAATACTCTAAAGCAGCTTCCTTACATCAACATGGGATTGCAAAAGGGAGGGAATTGAAAAAGGCGACTCCTCCTTAGTAGGAATAGTAGCTGAGGCTGCTTCAACTCATAACGAAGCTATTCCAGCACATAAGTACGGGATGATCTGAGGTCGCTGGTCTCACATGGAAGAGATACGAGCCTCCGCTGGATAAACACCAGAACTGGTATCGGCTTCTTTTGTCCGTAACGAACAAGCAACGGATTGGGGATTGCCAATAGAAAAAGATACAACCAACCAGCAGCTTTTGGAAACCAGGATCACCCCCATTGTAAAGAGAACACGGCACCCCTTTCCGTAGGGGCTCGCAAAGGTATTATACTGGATGTGCGCAGAGAGCTAATGAAACTCCATTCCTTTTTCTCTATACTCAAGGATCTGCTATAGCTTGCTTTTCCAACAGTATTGTATTGACCTGATTCCCCAGGAAAGAGTTGATGGCATCTCAACGCAAGAAGGTAGAGAAGAATCCCTAGCGAAGATGTGCCAAGAGCGAGAAAGCCTGTCTTCCCTGAGATTATTTATTCCTCTTATTTCTTATATGAATAACTAAAATCAATCCTCACTTGTATTAACTTCATGAGTGAAGAGATAGAGAAACCCTCAATACCGGCACTGCTCCTATCAAAATCAAATAATTGGATTTGTTTCCCCACTTCCTCCACGGGATTCGTACATCGGATGAGGATTCCTACAACGGTACAACGGATCAATCCATTCAAATCAATGAAACCATTAGGTACGCCCCGGGATCTACTCTATTTTTAGATTTGCTAATGCCGAGATCCGATGCGAAAGCAAAGCGAAGGTTGTTATTCAATAGTTGTTGCCGGTAAAGGAACAGCGGAACGGGTATCTTTAGCAAAGCAATTTTGATTGGTTGAATCGTATTGAGTTCCGGTCTCTTATAGGGTCTTTCTTTGTCCTACTTATAGTATCTTTCCTCCAGCCTATCGAAACTCGTGTTTTTATTAACCAACAACACATGCACTTTGTTAGAACTAAAGAAAAGGTTATTCAATCCACTAGTGCAACTGAAGTGAAGGAATTACCTATTCTGAACCTCCACAAGAAAGAGCTCATAACCACTGCTTGTGAACAGTTCTCCTCAACTGAAGGCGCACTACTGTTACTATCAGTCTAGTCTCTCGAGGGCACTCTTTCGATCTCGAACAAACTTACTTCTCCGGAAGAGAGATATTCAGAAAACCCGATTTCCAGTCCTGTCTTAAGAAACCGACTCCAAAGAAAGAAAAAAGAAAAGCGGACTAAAAGAGAACAACAAAAGAGAGATCACTTTCAACGATTGAACAACACTTTTATATCTAGATTGGAACTGGACTTGAACCTTCATATCCAGATTTCACTCCACTTTCACTTTCATATCAGGAACGTCGACTTGCACTTTCAATAGTGAATTATTCACTTTCCGGAATTGGCTCATATTCACATAGGCCAAGAAAGACGAATAAGACCTTGAACTCCCTATTTCACGTATAATCGAGAGACTCGTAATATCAGTGCCTTGGGTAAATGCCTACCAAAGGGAGAAGATTACCGAACTTTTTTCTGTCTTCTTCGCTTCCTAAAATATTTAGGGAACAGGCTGGCTTTCATGTTCATAAGTTCTCTTTGTCACATACATCCATCGCTTTCGTCTTTCTTGGCTTACTCAGGTGATCTAATTAATGGGCAAGCCCCACTCAAAGCAATTCAGTCCCGGAGCTCTTTCTTCTAAATGCGGATTCAATAGCACCGGTGATGCAAGCAAAGGATATTCAATCCACTTGTCGTCTTGTGGGCCTGCTTCTTTCCGTTCTTTCTCTTCTTTTGCAGAGGTGTGTGTTGCGCCACGCATACAAATCGTTTTTTTTAGCCAAAGGGTGACTTTACCACTCGCTTCTGGTTCCAATGGATATGGGTTAGATGGATGGAGTCTTCCTTATTGAAGTGGGCAAGGCAAGCAGCTCCTCTCGAATAGGCTGATCGGTGATACGTGATTTTGGAATAAAAGCTAGACGACTCAGCCCTCTTCTCATCTCAAAGCTCGACCTCTGCCACTACTACTGCTTCCCTAGCCAAGCCATACTTCTCATTCTTTGCTTGAATCCATAAAAAACAAATTCCATCGAGTTTCCTTGCATGGGTTGATTGACCTTGAAGTCCATATATAGATTCCCGTAGTTCATCTCAACTTGACCAACCATTGAGAATGGAACAAATAGGGGAGATGGAATTCTTCTATATTGTCTTTCAACCCTTGCTCTTGCCTTGGCTTCGCCTTCCACCTTCAGCTAAGCACCTAACCCGTGGGACGGGACCTTCGGTCTAGCCTTTGTTCGGGTATGGGACCGACCTGGGATTCTTCCATCCGAGTGAGTACCGCCCTTCTGATTTGGTTTGAGTACGGGACCGACCTTCTCTTTTGTTTGTAATTGGGCTTGCCCGAAACAAAGGAACTTTGGTGTGAGAACCCACCCGAGTTGGTAACCCAACGTTTTCACCTACGATTTCTCCCTCGTCTTCTTTGCCTAGCCTTTAGCTTCTTTCTTGTCTGATCTTAGATTTCACTGTTAGGAAATAGGGCATTACCTGTCACTCCGCCTTTCTAAGAAGGCCTTTCGCTTAGTTGTCCTTTCTACTAGAACTTCCCTTTAGCAGTTCTGGAACATCTATAGTATGCTTGAATGTCGGCAATTTGTCTATATTCTCTTCCTCCTCGTCCATTAGTTCAGTTCCTTTCCTTAGTGAAATCTGCCCCCCTCCATCTTTCGAGAACAACAAGAGGGCATTCTCAAGCAGGCGTATTCTTCTTCACTTCCTAAGAAGGCATTTTCTTGCTAACAAGCCATTCTGGCAAACAAAAGAGCTACTTCTATCAAAGAGGAGCAAAGGCTAAGCGGAACTCCTCCCTTCGTGTCTTCTTCCTTTCCAAGCTTGTTGCGGGGAATCTGGGCTCTTTTTCAGCCCCTAAGGACTGCTACTTTGATGAATGAGGCCTGACGGTCTTAATTCCTAATGCTACTCCTACTGCTATTGGTATTGTTACTGCTTTTGGGAATTGGCATCTTTCTTCATAGGGGCCTAGCCAAGGAAAGCTTTCCCATTAAATGAATGTGCTTGCGTACTCTTCGATTCCTGCGGGAAGTGTGGGACTAATTGAATTTCATTCTTGTCTGCTGAGAGAATTATTCTTCCTTACAGCTTGCATTCGATGCATCCACCG
Source organism: Aegilops tauschii subsp. strangulata (assembly GCF_002575655.3). Classification (NCBI taxonomy): domain Eukaryota; kingdom Viridiplantae; phylum Streptophyta; class Magnoliopsida; order Poales; family Poaceae; genus Aegilops; species Aegilops tauschii. The sequence continues at coordinate 127,711,205 of NC_053038.3, read as the reverse complement.
TACTAAGAGCTCCTTCTTGAAGAACCGATTCTGTAACAACCCCGAAGGCGAATCTATCTAAATAAACCTAAAACTCCCATTATGATTTGAGATTGCCTTGCCGTTGCGCCCCTTGCCTTTTTTACTGGATTTCCAGTTGATGGGGAAGGCTTGGCAAAGAAGCTTGTGTCGGAAGAGAAGTGGAAAACTAAGCTGTTCGGGCTTAACTTAAACCTGATTGCCCTAGTAGGAGTCAGAATAAGGTTGAGGCTTGAAGACAAGCAACTGACATCTCGGATCTTGCCATTGCCAGGAGCATGGATGCCCAGAATGCCCTTAGTCTATGTCTGTCTATATAGGCTTTAAGGAAAAAGGCAAGTAAGCCGTAAGCCACAAATCAAGGCTTTTAAGGACCTTCGACAGCTTATAAATAAGCTAATAACAGATCTTTTGCGTCTTTCGAGATGCGAAGAGAAGTAAGAAGGTTTACTATTGGGATAACGAAGATATGACCATATTTCAGATCGATTTTCAACAGACGAGATCGGATAGTAGAATAGAGAGAAGGATTTGCTGCTTTCTTAAAATGATAGAGAGTCAGGAGAGGGTCTATGTTAATAGAGCTCTTTAGATAGGGAGAGGAAAGACCTAACTAGACCGCAGAAAGAATAGAATCTTTTACCGCTACATCCGCTGGAGAAGAAAACTCAGCAAAGGAGATTCCTATCCTTTCTCTAGTTGAAGACTAATCTGGATATTCCCGAAGATGCTTGACTTCGATTTCTTGGAGTGACAGCTTTCTTTGTAAACAAGGGTCCCTTACTCTATTACTTTTCCACTTCATTGATCTGAAAGAAGTGACAGAAGAAAGCTACAGGCATATACCCCTGCCCCGGGGGAACAGGTGCCACCTCAACAGCTATATTCTAAATCGTTAAGCCTCGCAACCCTTTCCTTTGTATCGGACCTTTCCCGCTTTCCTTACTTTCCTTCCTCACTCAAACTTCAAAAAGTCCTTCCATGAATCTAGGGAAGGAAAACCACCTCTGACTTCACCAAGTCTCCCTTTCTTTGGTCGAAGGCTTCAGGTCAAGATCCTTTTTCCTATCTATTGAAGATGCAAAGAGAGATGCTTCTTCCTCTTCAAGTTGGAAGTGCAAGAAGAAATGCGGTAAATAGGAGTTCCATCTACCACGCACTCGCCCCACACTCCAGCTAACTTCAGCATCCATACTCAGCTAGGAGGAAGGTGCCGGGGACACTATGAACACACATGTACTTGGTTGACTTCACGTCCCGTCTCACAACCGGGTAAGATCAAATAAACAAACAGCTTGCTTGTCCAATCCCTATTGAGAGGATTTCTTGAGCTTGAACTTCCTTTTGTAGCTCCGCTCACAAGGACTTCTTTTCATCCGCAATGAAGCTTATACCACCACTTGGTCAGTAAGGCCTGATTCAAAAAAAGATCAATCACCCCCTTCCCTACTTCAATGGAAAAGGGGGAATCGCCCTTTCACAGCCGCCCCTCCACAAAATTTATACCTATCCTTTCGCCTAAGATGATCACGAACGAAGACAGAGAATTGCGTAGATAGGAGGAGGAAACGAACCAACCCGAAAAAACAAACAAAAGGGAATGAGAGAAATGATCGGAACGATTGAGGAAAGAAAGAGAATGGCGGCCCCTTTCCTTTCGCCCAGGGGGCATCGTCGTCGGGGACAGGCTTCGAGGGTTCTTCCATATCTAGATATAGAGATAGATGATGATAGAGATCTAGATCTTTCTATAGATAGATCCTTTGAGAAATTTCTATTGATCCGCTTTCAAGATCTATGAACAAGAGAGATCCAAAAATCTCCATGTAAAAAAAGAGATGAATAGATAGGGCTGAGCCGATAGCAGGACTGGGTACGATGATGGGGCGAGAGAGGGAAAAAACCCTTCGGGATGGATCGGGAAAAGTGACCTCCGGCTCAGCCCACGACTTCCTTCCCTTCGCATAGCTCAGGTGACTCCCTTCCCCCTTTTTTCCCAGAGTGAATTAGCCCGACACGACGAATCCTGCCCTCCTGTCTTTCTTTCTCATTGAATGAACCATTGCCTGGGATGCCCCTATGCCTATGAATTCAATGATTTAAGGGCCCCAGGAGGAAACTTGGGAAAGAAAGCCTACTGGTTGGTCTGGTTGTCCCCCGGTGGTGCCCGGGCGGGCCTCGGTTCAATCTTGCCGATTCTACCTAGACATGGCTCAAAATGAAGGGGTAAGGCCAAGTGTTCTTAAAACAAAACTCGAAGTGCACACTTCGGAGCAGGGTCTTCCGTTAGGTCCTTTACGGATGACGAAAGCCCCTTGGCTATACTCTACTCTTCGCCTCCGGCTGTTCTGTTCTTTTCTTTTGGCTCGGCGGAGCTGAGCTGGGTTCCATTACACTCTGTAGGAAATGCATAGACAGTCCACGCAGCAAACCGAGGCCCTGCGTGCGCCGTACGTACCGCCTACGAATAATAGGTAGCCCCACCCCAGGCAGAGTTTGTGAGCCGTGTAATAGGCGACCATTTCGCGCAGTTCGGGGGGCACTTGAATAAGCCGCCGGCACCCGGCTGCGTCTTTACCCCTATCCAATTTTTGGGCCAATTCCCCCTTTGTACTACCAAAAAATGAGATTCTTGCCGAATCCGAGTTTGCTGCCCCAACCATTACAAAACTAATACCTATTCTGTTTAGTACTTCAGGTGCTTCTCTAGCGTATAATGTAAATCTCGTAGCGGATCAATTCCAACGAGCCTTTCAAACTAGTACTTTTTGTAATCGACTCTATAGCTTCTTCAATAAACGCTGGTTCTTCGATCAAGTTTTGAATGACTTTCTAGTCAAATCATTCCTGCGTTTCGGATATTCAGTCTCATTCGAAGCTTTAGACAAGGGTGCTATTGAGATATTGGGCCCTTATGGTATCTCGTACACATTCCGATGATTGGCCGAGCGAATAAGTCAACTTCAAAGTGGATCTGTTGTGCGAAGAGTGCGTTATGAACCGTGGCCGCCTACCTGCTTTGGTTGGTGGGGGCGGCTCCTCCGTTGTGGGTAAACGGGAAACCCGACTCTACGAACCTGAGGAAAGGCTGCACAGCTTCCGTAGGGGCGTTAAGACCGGAGCTTTTTGTAGTGCTAGCAGGAATGCAAGTGAATGAATCCAATCCCATCCCCTTTAAAATCGGCAAGGTAATACCTTATTGAAGTAGGGCACGCTATGGCAACACAGGACTGACGGGGTGGGGGCTTGCTGTCTACTTGGCGAGCCTTCACTGCCCCCTTCTGTAACTTCCCTTCTTTCGTCCGTCCATGAGGCAGTCAAAAGAAAGAGAGAAAGGGGCGGCTATAACGCAGGAGTCGTGGCGGTTGTATGCCACAAGGTCCCTATAGACAAGGGGACAAGTGAATCATCACTTTTGGGCGCAGGCAGCCCTCTACCATCCATCCCATTGCATTCCTCTCGTAGAGTACTGTACCGTCTCAGACCAGATACATCTATCGAAAGAAAGGATTTCATAGAAAATCTTCATTTTTCTATTTTTTTTATCCCCATGCATTCCGTTATTCCCGTAACTATGGATTGATTGTCCCTACCTAACTAAATGGTAGTGGTCTAGGGAGCACAATTGCTAGAGCACGGGAGAATGAAGAGTAATGATTTAAGCAAGAGCAGCCGGACGGACTACTATAGTCAGTCTAGTGACTACTATAGTCTTTTCTTTCTTTGTAGTTAAGTAATAATGTTTGGTATAGCAGCCTTTCTGAGCGAGTCTCTGGGATCTCCTGTAAACCCCCATGATGTGGTAAAGGGAGGATATTAGGGGAAGCAGTGAGTGGAGATTCCCCTGCGGAGAGCCGGATGAGGGGAGACCCTCACGTCCGGTTCGGAGGGCGGGGATATCCCGACCCTACTATCATTATGCCTTTGCAATGTTACTTGGTTCAACTCCATTTGTGACCTTTTCTCGTATGTGGGACTCTCTATCTTCTTGGGTAGATTCTAGATCGTCTTTCATTTTGTTAGTGAGTAGTTTTCTTATTAATAAGTCAAGTCAAGAGTAATAAGAGAACTGTAGGAGCTTGCCAGGACGGCTTGGTAAGCAAGCTACCTGTTATGTAGGCGCCAACTCCCAGTTCTTTCTCTTCTTTCTTTTTGATTTTTTATTCTCGTTTTTTACTAAACGTATAATCTCCTTTCCGGGGAAGGGCTAACATAGACGGAGGCACATGTAGACAGATACAGACTTTTTCAATCTTTTGCCTAAGCGAAGTAGTTGATCCCTCCGAGGTAAGGGCGAATCGAGACCGAAAGCTACTAATAAAATAGCATAATCTGAACACATAGCTGAACACATAGTTTAAGTAGAAACTGTTAAAGCTCCCTGGTCTCGAAACGGTCGGCTTTGGTTCAGCTCTCGGGGCCACCTTACACACTAATAAAATCGTCAGCTTCCTTCCCCACTCATCGCCCTCACTTTAAGATAAAAAATCAAATTCGTTTCAAAGATCGGAATCATACCTCCAGCGGGCAAGGTCGGCTCAAGAAATGGAAGTTGTGAGATGGAAAGAAAACCACGAAAAAAGAACTGAATTAGGGATCAATCCATACGCGGCTTGCCTTCTCCCCTTCCCCATAGTAAGCCAGCCAATAGTAAGTACCCTAACTTAAGAAGTTCTCTTAGCTAGCGCATGTCCATTAATGTGACCACCGCATGCTCCTGCATGAGTTTCATGAATGGTTTGTTTTCGAATCCTATTTCTCTGGGGAAAGGTATCTTTTTTCAATTCGAACAACGGTATCCCTACCTGGCAAACTATCCTCGTTTTCGAAGTCCCTAGTTTTGTCCTCTGCTGTAGTATTCCGGTTAGTAGACGGCTTCCTTCATCGGAAATCTAGCCAGTGCTTTCCATTAGGTGTGCAACAAAGGATAGCCTTGCTTTTCTTCTGATTCTGATCGGACTTGGCTTCTTTTTCGGCATGGGCAAAGGTTTGGCAATTCCACCATTAGCAAAGGTTTAATCGGTTGACGGTATCCTTGGCGAAAGGCACCTGGTGAGAGTAGCTGCTGCTGCTGTGCTACCTCCAACTATGAAGTTCAGCACATGAAAAATACAGAGTACTTTGTTTCCAAAAACAATATAGAGAACAAGACCACAAGAAAACAATTTAAAAGAACTACTTTTAGGCAGCAGCATCTGGACAACAGGCTTAAAAGCTTCCAGAAAAATGATAGCACAGACAGCCGAAACAATTTTCCTAATATTTCTTTAACTTGACCCTTTTGCAGTACATCTAATAGCATATAGGGGAATGCCTTTTTTATATTACATTTGCACCAAACCAAGCTATTCTTAATACTAATTCCTTTGCATAGATACTTTCAAAAGTGCTGAGAATAGCAACAGAGAGAAAACGCTGCAGAAGATATCACAATTGAATTACTAACCTGGTACTTGTTCATAGATTTTCTAGCATCTTCAATAAGCTTTGATTCTTACTCAAGTAGTTTGGTTTGTAGTGTAGTTTTTTTTCTTGACTCTAGTAGTGTAGTTAGCATGCCTTCCGTTCCTTGCTTGCTTATGCACTTTTGAATTAAAGACGACCTTTCAATTCATTATTGACTGGATAAAGTAGTATTAGTTAATATACGCTGATTCAGACAAATCAAAAATAAGAGACAGCCTTTCTCGATACTGTATGCTGGGACAGACCTGTAGGTGAGCACAAGCACAGCCAGCCTTCCACCTCTTTATACTTATGTTTAGTAGTGTACCTGGTCTGACTTCTTTTTCAGTTTACGCTTGTGTCCCAAGCTTGCAAGTTCGAAGAAGAGTATTGTATTGACCTGAATCAAGTTGTTTGCCTACCCGCCGTTATGTCTTAGCTAGGAATGAGCTGTGAACAAAATCGAAATAGTTGCTACTTGAGTCGATAATGACTTTGTGTCGGTTTGCTATTTTCTATAAATTGGACTGGTACCATGTATTGTAACATAAGCTTTTGTATAAGAGCTGAGATGTAGTTAAGATTACACTTGATCCTCTCTCTGTTTTGTTGCTTCCTTCCATTATCTCCAACAACTGGTATCAACACTAGGAACCTTCACGGTCAGGGTTGATTTTATTAGACCACTATGAACACTTGTAACTGGTTCTTTCTACTTCAGGCATGGTTCTCTCTAGTTAGTGGAAGAGTGTACAACATAGGGATTGGTATCAGACACACATTTAGGAAAGAAAGTGAAAGGGGAGGGCAAGAGCGGTTCGAAGGTCAATGAAATGATAAAAAACCACCAGGTCGAGTTCGCTTCTCCCTTCCTTTTGGTGTTTAGGATGTGAAGTTGATATAAGAAGAGAGGAAAGGGGAACTGCGCTAAATGGATAATTTCATCCTGGTGATGGGCTATTCCAATGGGCATGCATCTGAGATATGGGCTTTGAGCGTAGGAACGCCCACCTTTACAAGAGCTCAGTTCTAAGATTGTTTGCGCGCAGGCACCACTACTATTCTGTCTTTTCTTGTTATGCATCCGGTCCTATAATTCTTTTTTTTTTCTGACCGGAGGAAGAGAAATAAAAACGTCACTTCGCTTGCCTTGGGGGACCTAATTAGGAGCTGATTGATTTCTTTAATAGATATGAAGATGCCTTGAATGAACCCAAGCAAGCCGAAATAGAATACTATAAGTATGAAGTGGACATCTATGGTTTAATTGGAAACATCTCTTTTCTATTTAGATTTTGCCAGTGCCTCCCTTTGTGGCAGAGCGAGCGCCTTGACTAAGATAGATTGACTCTTTCATTCTTTATTTTATTTTATTCTGGTTCCAATCGTTTGAGGAAAACCCCCTTTGGCATCAATGAAACTCTGTTATATAGGAGTTCAAAAACCTCATTTCGTTTGAGAGATAGTGGAATTTCTTCTTTCAACACGTACATCGACGAGGGTGTCGATGACTTGAGTGAGGAATGGTCATGTGCTAGAGGCCGTACCTTTGGAGTAAGACCTCAACAAGGGGGTGTGCAATTTAAATGTAAATGACGAGCATGGAGAGGCCAAGGTCATTTGTAATTAGGTGTGGCTGATGCAAGAAGACTGGCGAGCTGTCCATGGTGAGAAAAGTTGTGATGCTACTGCAGGGGGCATCCTGGTGTAGTTGAGGGCGCATAACTTCTGTGCGGGTACAACTGGCACTTAAAAGACCTTCCGTGTAGATGAGTTCTCTTGAGTGAGACTAATCGAGTTACGAAGAAACCTTTGCAATGGTGCTGTGCAGTTGGGTTCTCTATGGAGGAACTTCGTTGTGGGGACCAAGGGGTCTTCTTAAGAAGAGTTGCTTTGATGAAAAGAGTGTAGCCATGATGGCAAGTCAAGGTGGGACCCTGTGAAGGCAAGCCTTGTGTATGTTGGCGTGATGACGAGAGAAAGGAAATGCCCTGGAACAATAGCTGTCCGTAGCACACCCTGCAATGACTTCGACCAGAGGACCAGCCTATCCAATACCCTACGCCATGACCTTAGAAGTTCGTACCCCATGATATTCAATGACGCCCTTAGACATTTGATCATTCATACCTCACAGTACGCTTTCTTTCTTTTTTTTGGACTTTGAATTCCAAGCGAAGGAAGCTCAGTGAAAGATAGACTGGGATTTGACAGCAAGAAGAAAGCAATCATAGTACGCGGCACACACCGCTGATGAATGAGATTGACGTCCCAAACCAACAAAGGTTCAAGACTAAGTGCAGAACCAAGAATGCCGTGGATAGAAAAGTGAGTGCTTCCTCAAGCTTCATGAAGGAAGGGTCCAAGGACCTAAGCGACAACCTCTACGAAAAAGAAAACCTATATATAGATAGTGGTATGTGTTCGCTGACACTAAATAGACTTGGCTCGGGGCAGAACTGAGTGGCTAGGCTAAGTTCCCTAGTCTTCTATTGGCCTACCCACCCCTACGACATGGAGGCGCTTACCCTTCTCCAACAAGCATTCCACCACGCGGCGATTGATTACTGCTTTCCGTCTCAATCCGTTCCAGACCAAGCCCCTTCTCTGATCGGGGGAAGGTCATTCTAAAACATCAGATCTCCCATTGATGCTGATCAAAAATAAGTTTATCCACCTAGAATATATTCTAGGTACCGAAAGATTGGATGTCATTTCTCAACACCACGCGGGACGAGCATCCCTATACCACGTGTAGCCACACTCTAGTGTCCTTTTCTACTTAGTTGGACAGATCACTTCAGAAAATCGTATAAAAATCAAGAAAGAAAACGGATGCGCTAACGCGCAACGGCTTTCGGGCTAGTTGCTCAAAAAATCGTATAAAAATCAAGCAAGAAAAAGGTTCTAGCAGGCTGCGTGGGACTGTAAATCCTCTTTCGCTGGCTGGGCCCTTTGGACTCGAAATCCAAACGGAGTGAGTGGTTTGATTCCACTCTCAGAACGAGACTGAACGAAAGAAAATGCAAGTGAAACGAGACGAGAATCAAATTGTAGGCTTCTTTCCTAAAAGCGGTGGTTCTCGCCTCCCCGTGCCCAAAGCGGGGTGGGCGACAGCGCTGCGGTTCTTTTCTTTATCGATCGGGTAGATCCATATGTTCTGAGGGGGGGATGAGGTGTAGCGCAGTCTGGTCAGCGCATATGTTTTGGGTACAGAGGGCCATAGGTTCGAATCCTGTCACCTTGATGTGGTATTCACACAATGGGGCCGAAGTGCAAAGCCCCGCAGCCTATCCGTGGTCGGGAAGGCAGGGGTATTAAAAGTGAAACTTGGCTTGCGTGTGCGCACACACAAAGGAGACTGAGTTGGATTGCAAAGCCTCTCAGACGGAAGGAACCTGTTTTAAAAACCCCTTTCTACAATCTTGAGAAATCTCACGCAAGCAACTACACGCCGCAAGTCTTCGGTATTGTTCGCAAGGAATTTGAAAAGATTGACTCCGCTTTTTTTCTTTTCGAGCATGCCAAGCCTCCAGTAGAGCGGAGTTCTGTGCATGAAGTAGGCACAGTTTACAAACTAGTGAATGGTCAAATGAATAGGCTCGTTTCATCAGGGGTAACCAAGGAGTAAGAATGATTTGATAAAGTAAACATTACCTTTGAGTGCGGTTCCTTCAGAACAAGCTCTTCCCTTTTCAGATTGCTTCTTTGGGCCACTTGAGCATCGACTGGGCAAGGTTGGATTCCCTCTTCGAGTCCAAAGTTTTTCAGACCGTTAAGTTGAGCATAACCACTTGAGCATAACCCCATTTAAGGAAGCTCTGCTAAAAGCAAAATCGCAAATAAGTTCAAACATCAAAGGTACCTGTCTACATCTACCTACCCGAAGCTACTAAAACATCATCAAGACTTGAAAGCGAGGAGATACCAAGTAATGTGACATGTCGATACACACAAGAAAGTGCCATCCATCCCTCGAACTGAGTGAGGTGACACCTTTTTTACTATTTCGATGTAGTGAGATTGCGATTGAACAAACAAGAGGGTCTGGTATTGGATCCACAAAAGTTCCTACGATAATGAATGGGGTTGGTTTAGTAGATCTACAACCTCACATTTTGCTATATTTCACTTGGGCGAAATGAGGCTGCTTTCGCAAAAGATACGTAGCGTAATGCCTTATCCAAATGGTATTCCTTGTCGAAACCCCGACTGGGGAGAAGCTAAAATGCTAACTATCACTATTTTTCCTACAATCTCTTGAATTGAAAAACAAACTATGGGAAATTGGGTCAGGCTGAAAGAAAGAGGGGAGAAAGTCACGCTCAGCATGGGCAACCTATGATACGTTTTCTCCATGTGAAATAGCTCAATGAAGAGGCCACGGGACGAGCCCATTCCTGACGAGTGATTTACAAAGGAGTGAACGAACTACAGAATGTAGCGAGCCGCCCGCGCCTTGGTGACCTAACCACTTGAAAAGCAACAATCTTTTATTTTACTTAGTCACAAGACGAGTAAGTACCATTCGAAACAAGGTACCATTCAAAACCAGAGCCGCCTGCACTTCTTAGCTTGTTCCGCCGCAGAAAAGGCTACTCTACCTACGCACCCATGCAAAGAAGCAGAAAAGGCTACTGTCCCATGCAAAGAAATATATATCGATATCGGCAATGCCTCAAGAACTCAACATACATGCGCCATAGTGCCAATGATCTCCTTTACCAACTGTTCTGCCCGTTGCTAGTGTTAAGCTTCCACATTCACTCCCAGGCCGCTGATGAGACCGTCACTTTGCTATTCAATTACCTAGAAAGAAGGCGCGTGCGTCAATGTTTTGATTGAGTGAATGATCCATCAATAAGATCAAGCTGGAAGGTCTGTCTTGAGTTCAGTTTCTGTCAACGATGAAAGAAAGTAAATGAAGTATATTCTCAAATCAAGTCAACAAGTCAATATGTATGTGTCTCTATTCTAAGAAAAAGAAGAAGGCACCACCACCGAGAACTGACTCCACAACCGAGAAGCGTGTCAGCCTTCCTTATTCAATCAACTCTAATTTAGTACAAGTACGATAAAGAAAAGTAAGAAGTTGAACCAGAGACACTATTATTATTAGTAGTATAGTCAGTTGTATATGTACCTGCACGAATCTTTCAAGTAAGTCATTAGCCATAAAGTCCAAATAGAGTAAGGAGTAAGTGCATCGACGTCTAAGGGTGTAGATCAGGACTCATTGATTTCAGATTCCGCTTTGAAGAAGAGATTCTTGTTCAATATGGTTGTTTTTGGCTGAGTGTTGAAGAAGCTACGAGTTTGCAAACAAGAAGGTAGAAAGCGGAAGTATAATCAAGACAAAGTGGTAAGGATTGGGTTGACCTTGCCTTAAGCCTCCCGAGTAGCCCTTCAGTTCCCAGGTAGTGTAGAAAAAGAAGACAGTTCCCAGGTGGTGTAGAAAAAGAAGAAGCCATTGGACTACCTTCTCAGGAAAACCAGTGGCAGATCACTTGAAAACAATCACAGCGAACCCTCCCTCAAACGATCTACTTTGAATCACGAATTAGCGTATGAAAAGTGGCGATCTTTCTCTATTTCTTCCTCTTCCACCAAAACAAACAAGTTGTTTTCGGGCGCATGCTTCCCCTTCTCAGTCTCTTTCGCACTGTTTGTTCACTCTAATCTGAGCCCTCATCCCTGGATGTCAGTAGCTGTTTCTTCTTCGACGAGCTCGACTCAGATATATCTTCCGCCCGGGTGGCACAAGCAAAGAGAGATTGCGCTCTCTTTTCCGAGAGATTCTTTCCAAACTTGTCAAGTAGATGACTGGCTGGATAGCGAGTACTACTTTATTCGCGGTACTAACCTCCCCTCAAGTCCCAGGAAGAGAGAAAGGATACCATATTACAAGTAGGTGGTTGCTTAGAGCTTATGGCTAAGAATGCCACCCGCCTTACACACACTCGGATGAAATCATCCTACGTAAGAAGACAAAAGGGATAAGAAGAAAGCTTCGGGTCTAATGGAGCAGCTTGATCGCTAACTTCGACCTCCCCATTTCTACTTACGTTACTATGGATCAAGCATTATTACAGGAATCTCGGGCGAACCAGAAGGGACATCGTTCGAGATTTAGTTAAGCGACTCATAAGAGGATCAATGGGCCTTCCCTTCTCCCTCCGTATGGATACAAAGATGGACATATTAGCAGCTTAACGTATCTCACGACTATCTTGGCTCATACTACCACCTCCAATAATCCCTTTGGTTGAGGCATCGAATGGCGAACCCCGACCAAAGGGAGTGCATTCCTTTTCATTCGATTTCAAGTAGATACCAAACTTGAACTACGTCTTTAACTGATTGTATTAGAAGCTGCCCTATCAAGAACCACCCTATAGAAGCATCTCAACCACCTCACTCGAATAATCATATAAAAAGAGAAAACATAGTCCATCTATAAGAAGAGGCGTCTACTCCTCCATTCTCTCGCTAAGGCATTGGTTTCAAAGTGCATTTCAGATCGATAAGCTCAGAGTTGGGCTGTGTAACATCCCAAATTTTCAATTTGGTATGTTATACATAGATCATCATTGCATATCATGTTTTATTGCATTTTGTCAAATCCTCGATAAATCCTAAGCAACTCAAGGACCCTCGGAGAGAGTTGGGGATTTTCTCGAATTTTCATATTTGATTTTCATCAAATAATAAGACGAGGATTTCGTTTTAATTATTTTCTCTCCGGAAAAATATTTCATTTTAAAAATAAATGAGAGGAGAAAATATGACTTCTCCAAAACAATGTTAACGAGCCCTATTCTAAATACTGGAGGTAAAATGTTAAAATCATTTATTGGAATTTATTTGGATTTTATTTGCAATTTTTATTGCATTAAAAATATTGCATGTTTTCAAAATATTTATTTTGTGTTAAAAAAAATGTCCACCCTATTCTAGATTTTCTAACTAGACAGGGAAAATTTATTTTATATTTGTTTGACTTTTATTTATGTTTCTACGAATTATTTTCCGTGATACATTTAAAAAAAACGCGCGACCGCTGGGCCGAGCCCAGCCGCGCCAGGCCGCCGGCCCGCCCGCATCGTCCCCTTCGCGCACGACCGCCGCCGCCGCTCGGAGCCCGAGCTCCGCATGGGAGCCGCCGCCGCCCCCTTCCCCAAGCCACCTCCGGCCCCCCCTTTATATACCCCCTCTCTTCTCTCCCCTCACCTCGCCCGCCGCCGGCGCACTCGCTGAGCCGCCGCCGCCGCACTTGCCCGCCGCCGCCCGCACGGGAGCCGCCGCCGCCCCTCGCCCGAGCCCCAAGCCCCGCCGCACCCCGCGCTCCCCCCGAGCCGCCGGAGCCCCGCCCCGACGAGGTACCTCACTGCCTCGCCTCGTTTGTCGCCGGTTTTTGTTTTTTTTTAAAACCATTCGTTTAAAAAAAACCCTAGATCGCTTTTTTCGGTTTTATTATTTTGCGAGCGTTCACCGAACCGTTCGTTTTAACGAACGCTTTCGTTGGTTTTTCTCTGTTAACGAACGTCCGTTCTTTAAGCGTTCGTCCGTTTTTCTTTTTCGTCGGATTTTTCTGCGATTATCTCAGATTCGATTTCTGATCGAATCTTTGTTTCTGTTTAACTTCTCGCTCGTTTATCGGAATCAGGCGATTCAAGCGCCTAGAGTTTTGTCTCGAAATTCTCTTTCCGTTTAACCTACTCAAACAAGTTTTTGCTATAGTAAAATTTGACCTAAATCCAGATTAGTAAAGGAAGCTTGTTTCTTTCGCCGTTTGACTTTCGTTGCTTCTTTCGAGTTGATTCTTTTTGCAAACCGGAGTTCTTTAGTTGAACTTTCTGGTTGGATCTTTCATTCGAGTTTTACCTGTGCATTAGATGAGTACTGATTGTATGCTTGTTTGTTTGCGATAGAGTACCCGGAGTGTGCCGCTTGTTACTTCAAATCGCTAGGTTTTGCGGATCATCAGCAAGGCAAGTAACACTTTGATCATATACCTTCCATACCCAGTTTTTATTGCATTAGATCTATTCCTCAAACATTGCATGATTAGGATCTATTTAAATTGTGGGAATTGGGAAGTAGTTGAGGTAGTACCTATTGCCTGTTTTATCTATCAAACCCTTGGGAGTTACTTCTACGTTGCTACTTTATTTCCATGCTATGCACGTAGACGTGGATTGGGTTTGAGTGAAATTCATGACAGATGTGAGATTGTTAATAATGGTTTACTTAAGGTGGCAACTAAAACTCACATCTGGGTGGATTGAGGCACCTGGAGAACCCAGTGTTGTCTGATTTTATAAGGTCCGCCACCCAGGCTCAAAGGGATCATAAGATTGTTCATGCTAGAAACTTCCGTGTGCAGCCACAAGCTATTATGGGCTCTAGCATAGTTGAGTAGGTTACATGATCTCTTGAAGAGGCGGGCTAGCAGATGTAGGGGAAAGTAGGTGTACCGGTCCATCCAGAGTAAAGAGTGATTGTTTCTGAAAGACTGTGTCTCGGTCATCCGTTTCTCAAACACCATGCAGTGCGAGAAATAAAACGGAGGCGATCGAGTCTTGTGCGGAAAAGTGCGCAAACCTCTGCAGAGTGTACAAACTAATCATGGTTAGCCGTGTCCCCGGTTATGGACAACTTGAGTATCTAGTACCTGGATTATCATTTGAATCTCATCACCATGTTACTTTTAATTAATTTTGTTGGGTTAATGATGACACTTAATTGGGATTGAGTTGGAGGTACCTTCTCAATGTTTAACAACCACCATGATAGTTAAATAAAATTTATTCCTTTGTAGTAGGGAAAAATTGGCTTTTCGCATAAACTTTAACCATAGAGCTTTCCACCAGCCATATATGCATGTAGTATAGCATTATTACTGTTCATTACTCTCTATGTGTTACTTTGCCAGCATATTCTATGTGCTGACCCGTTTTCGGGCTGCAACGTTTCATGTTGCAGACTTTTCAGACGACGAGTAAGGTGCCTTAGGTCGTGGTCTTATACTCAGTGATGCCGCTGGAGTTGATGGACTCACTTATCTTCCAAGTCTTCCGCTGTTATCGTATTAGATGGCCTTAAGCCATGTTTATCATACTTAATCTCTTTGGAGATATTCGATGTAATAAGTGTGTGATTGCTACTCTGTTATAAATCCTCCATTTATACTGTGCGTGTCAGCATTACTGATCTACGGATGACACTGGTGCACAGCAGCACAGACCATTTGAGGTCTGGTCGCTACAAAGTTGGTATCAGAGCACACGCTCACTGTAGGACACGACCACTAAGCTTAAGCCCTAGAAAGCTTCTCTCTTCTCATTTCTGACCCCTCTCCACTTTCTACTCCTTTAGGAATGGCGGATGCAAGGAGCAAGTTCATGCAACCAGATGAAGGCACGCCTTTTGGTCGACACTTGAAGGAAGTCACCAAGTACTTGAACATAGGAATACCAAGCATCACCGGAACCTACAACGCCACATTACCCGAAGAGGAGAGCTGGAAGATTCAAGTTCTCATTCCAGGAAGGATGTTCTGTGCCATAAGATTGGTTTTCGAAGCACCAACCTGGAGTTTAGGGAAGAGCATGGCTGCACACATCACCATGGGACGTATTGGAGAAGTCTACCACCAGGAGCTTAAGGATACAATTTACCAAATTTGTGGACGCCGAGACGCGCAATGGGAGATGATCAGAACTAAGAAGGATGGATCTATTGCAGCTTTCATCCAGGAGCAAAATCAACATATTCGTCGCCAGGAGAACCAGATGTGCACGGACAAGGAAGAACTAAAGAAGGCATTAACCAAGATCAAGGAGCTGGAGGAAGAACTCAAGGCTACACGCGAGGATTATATGGAGGAAATCATCGCACTAGTAGGGAAGAATGATGACCTGGAGAAGAAGATTGGAGTATTCATGGGAAATCCAGTGCCAAAAGCAGAAGTCGACGAATGCACTTGTCCGGATAACTACATCATCATCGACGACACCGACTCGGAACCAAGTGAAGATGACTGGGTTGACGAAGCTGGAGCAGACATCATGGAGTCTTCAACAGATCAGAATTTCTAGTAGACCACCATATCAGTAGTAGTTTTCCCCCATTTAATAGTATAGTTCAAGCACTTTGTAACGCTAGTTAGATCGATTGTTATGCCTTGTTTGAATTGATTGAGTGATATTGATTGAATTTGTCTCATGAGCATATGGGTAGTGTTTCTCTCTAGACCTCATTCTATTCTTAACTCTCATCTTTTCTAAACCTATCAGATGCCTCCAAGACGCGACACCGGATTTGTTTTTCCGCCAGAGATCACCCAGTTGATTCAGCAACAGAATGCCCTGATGCAAGTGTTAGTGCAGAACCAAGGCAACAACAACAACAACAACCACAACCCACCGCCACCACCACCTGTTGATCACTTAGCCCGTTTCTTAAGGCTAAACCCGCCGGTGTTTTCCAGTAGCACCGAGCCGATTGTTGCAGATGATTGGCTCCGCAAAGTTGGAAGGGAGTTGACCACTGCAGGATGCACAGATGCGGAAAGAGTGCGTTTTGCCGCACATCAGCTTGATGGACCCGCAGCATCATGGTGGGAGAATTATACAGCCACGCACCCTATTGACACTGTCACATGGGACCAGTTTCAGCAAGCTTTCCGTACAGCACATGTTTCAGCAGGAGCTATGGCTATGAAGAAGCGCGAGTTTCGTAACCTACGCCAAGGAGGACGCACCGTAGGCCAGTATGTGGAGGATTTCAGTAAGTTAGCACGTTATGCACCAGATGACGTTGCTACAGATGCTGCTAAGCAGGAGAAATTTTTGGAAGGGCTGAATGATGAACTGAGTATGCAGTTGATGGTAGCAACCTTCAACAACTACTAGGAGCTGGTAGATAGAGCTCTCATGATTGAAGGAAAGCAACAACAGATTGAAAATCGTAAGAGGAAGTATGGACAAGGGAAGTATAATTCCGGAGCTCAGCAGAAGCCACGATTTACCCCAAAGCCGGGAGGACAGTTTTAGCATACCCATGGAGGAGGTAGTTCGCACAACCATAATGGCTCCAAGAATGGTAATGGGAATGGAGGAAGCAACGGACAGAACCGCACCAACCCATCTACCCCAACCAAGAGGGATCTAAGTCACATTACTTGTTTCAAGTGCCAGAAGACTGGACATTATGCAACTGATTGTCCTGAAGCCCAAAATGGAAATGGCAATGGAAGCTCTGGGAAGAAGCCGAACCCGTTCAACAAAGGACATGTGAACCACGTGAGCGTGGAGGAGGTTGAAGCTCAGCCCGATGCAGTAATAGGTAAGTTTTTGGTTAAGTCATTTACTGCAACTGTTCTTTTCGATACTGGTGCATCGCATTCATACATATCAAGGGGATTCGTGAATAAGTTTAAGATGTCTACCAAGTTCTCAAAACCCCTATGTTAGTAACCTCGCCAGGAGCAGAGTATATGGAAACCCAAGGATGTTTTCAAATACCATTGGCCATTGGAAGGCATGTTTTCCCCTCAGACCTCATTGTTTTGGAATCGCAAGGTTTGGATGTGATTTTGGGAATGGATTGGCTATCGTTGTATGGAGGAAACATCGATTGCGCCAGCAAGACGATTTTGCTTACCACCCCGGAAGGAAAAAGGATCAAGTATGTATCCCGGCATATGCCGAAGAGGACTCAAGTAAATTCCTTATCAGGAGTTGTACAGGAGGAAGTACCAGTGGTGAAGGATTATCCGGATGTATTTCCAGAAGAGTTGCCAGGCATGCCACCAGATAGAGACATTGAGTTCTTGATTGAACTTTTGCCAGGCACAGGGCCAATATCTAAGAGACCGTACAGGATGCGAGCAAAGGATTTGGAGGAAATTAAGAAGCAGATCACGGAGTTACTGGATAAAGGCTATATTCGCCCAAGTTCGTCACCTTGGGAATCACCAGTACTTCTAGTGGAGAAGAAAGATGGATCGCTGAGGATGGTTGTTGATTACCGAGGATTGAATGAAGTGACCATCAAAAACAAGTATCCACTACCGATGATCAATGATTTGTTTGACCGCCTACAAGGAGCTAAAGTATTCTCCAAGATCGATCTACGATCAGGATACCATCAGTTAAAGATTCGAGAGCAGGATATACCTAAGACGGCTTTTACCACCAGATATGGATTGTATGAGTATACCGTTATGTCATTTGGTCTGACTAACGCCCCTGCCTATTTCATGAACCTGATGAACAAAGTGTTTATGGAGTTTTTGGATAAGTTCGTCGTGGTGTTCATTGATGATATTTTAATCTTTTCTAAGAACGAGGAAGAGCATGAGGAGCATTTGCGATTGGTACTTGAGAAGCTCAGAGAACATCAGTTATATGCCAAGTTCAGCAAGTGTGAATTTTGGCTGAAGGAAGTTGGATTCCTTGGACATGTTATTTCTGGAGAAGGAATAGCAGTAGACCCTGCCAAGGTTGACACAGTGACAAGTTGGGAATCACCCACGACAGTTGGAGAAATCCGGAGTTTTCTTGGACTCGCAGGATATTACCGGAGATTCATCGAGAATTTCTCGAAGATTGCTAAGCCCATGACTGAGTTATTGAAGAAGGACACCAAATTCAATTGGACTGAGGAGTGTGAAGCTAGTTTCCAAGAGTTGAAGGAACGATTGGTTACATCACCAGTGTTGATTCTGCCAGATCAACGCAAGGACTATGAAGTTTATTGCGACGCTTCTCGTCGAGGACTTGGAGTAGTGCTTATGCAGGAAGGAAGAGTTGTGTCATATGCTTCACGACAAATTAAACCTCATGAGAAGAATTATGCTACGCATGATTTGGAATTAGCAGCCATGGTGCATGCATTGAAGACATGGAGACATTTTCTCATCGGAAACCATTGTGAGGTGTATACAGATCACAAGAGTTTGAAGTATATTTTCACGCAGAAGGAGTTAAATCTCAGACAGAGGAGATGGTTGGAGCTCATTAAAGACTATGATATGAGATTGCATTATCACCCTGGAAAGGCTAACGTAGTAGCAGACGCGTTGAGCCGCAAGAGTCATGTCAACACCCTCATGACAGGAGATTTACCTCAGGAGTTAGCCGAGGACCTTCGCGAGCTATGTATGGAGATAGTCCCAAGGGGCTATTTAGCGACATTGGAGATTCAGTCTACCTTGATGGAAAGGATCAGAGAAGCCCAGAAGACAGACAAGGAGATTGAAGAGATAAAGGAGAAGATGAGCAAAGGAAAAGCCAAGGGATTTCGTGAGGATGAGCACGATACCTTATGGTTTGAAGACCGCGTAGATGTGCCAAATGACCCGGAGATCAGGAAGTTGATTTTGCAAGAAGCCCATGATTCACTGTACTCGATTCACCCAGGGAATATCAAGATGTATTTGGATTTGAAGAATACTTTCTGGTGGACCGGAATGAAGAAGGATATTGCAGAGTATGTAGCAGTTTGTGATGTGTGTCAGAGAGTGAAGGCAGAGCATCAGAAACCAGCAGGATTGCTACAACCATTGCCGATACCCGAATGGAAGTGGGATAAAATAGGCATGGATTTTATCACAGGATTACCCAGGACTCGTTCAGGCTATGACTCGATATGGGTTGTAGTCGACCGTTTGACGAAAGTGGCTCATTTCATTCCTGTGAAGACCACTTACACCAGTGCTAAGTTGGCAAAGATATACATGACCAGGATTGTATGTTTGCATGGAGTTCCGAGGACCATTGTATCAGACAGAGGAACCCAATTTACCTCGAAGTTTTGGAAGTAGTTACATGAAACATTGGGAACCAGGCTGGAATTCAGTACAGCTTTTCACCCGCAGACAGATGGACAGACCGAGAGAGTCAACCAGATTTTGGAGGACATGTTGAGAGCATGTGCACTAGATTATGGATCTAGTTGGGACGATAATTTTCCATATGCAGAGTTTTCTTATAACAACAGTTATCAGACCAGTTTGAAGATGGCCCCTTTCGAAGCCTTGTACGGAAGGAGGTGTAGAACACCGTTGTTATGGGACGAAGTTGGAGACCGTCAGTTGTTTGGACCAGATTTGATTAAGGAGTCTGAACGGAAAGTGAGGTTGATTCGCGATAGGCTCAAGGTAGCCCAGTCCAGGCAGAAGAGTTATGCTGATTCTAAACGAAAGGAGACAGTTCACGAAGTTGGAGACCGAGTGTATCTTCGAGTATCACCACTTCGAGGAGTGAAGCGCTTTGGAGTTAAGGGAAAGTTAGCACCCCGTTTTATCGGACCATACAGAGTTGTGGAACGTATGGGAGAGGTTGCTTACAAGCTGGAATTGCCCGAAGGATTGTCTGGAGTTCATGATGTGTTTCACGTTTCCCAGTTGAAGAAGTGCCATGCAGAGATGGCTGAGATACCACTGAGAGATACCGTGCCACTGGAAGCGATTCAGCTGGAAAGTGATTTGACCTCTGAGGAGAAACCAGTTAAGATTCTTGAGTATGCCAGCCGAGTTACCCGCAGCAAGGTTATCAAGTTTTGCAAAGTTCAGTGGAGTCACCACACGGAGGATGAAGCCACCTGGGAGCGAGAGGAAGATCTACGGAAGGACCACTCCCACCTGTTTTCTAGCCAACCCGAATCTCGAGGGCGAGATTCATCTTAAGGGGGGTAGGTTTGTAACATCCCAAATTTTCAATTTGGTATGTTATACATAGATCATCATTGCATATCATGTTTTATTGCATTTTGTCAAATCCTCGATAAATCCTAAGCAACTCAAGGACCCTCGGAGAGAGTTGGGGATTTTCTCGAATTTTCATATTTGATTTTCATCAAATAATAAGACGAGGATTTTGGTTTTAATTATATTCTCTCCGGAAAAATATTTCATTTTAAAAATAAATGAGAGGAGAAAATATGACTTCTCCAAAACAATTGAAATACTGGAGGTAAAATGTTAAAATCATTTATTGGCATTTATTTGGAATTTATTTGCAATTTTTATTGCATTAAAAATATTGCATGTTTTCAAAATATTTATTTTGTGTTAAAAAAATGTCCACCCTATTCTAGATTTTCTAACTAGACGGGGAAAATTTATTTTATATTTTTGGACTTTTATTTATTTTTCTACGAATTATTTTCCGCGATACATTTAAAAAAACGCGCGCCCGCTGGGCCGAGCCCAGCCGCGCCAGGCCGCCGGCCCGCCCGCGTCGTCCCCTTCGCGCACGACCGCCGCCGCCGCTCGGAGTCCGAGCTCCGCACGGGAGCCGCCGCCGCCCTCTTCCCGAAGCCACCTCCGCCCCCCCCCTTTATATACCCCCCCTCTCTTCTCTCCCCTCACCTCGCCCGCCGCCGCCGCACTCGCCGAGCCGCCGCCGCCGCAATTGCCCGCCGCCGCCGCCCGCACGGGAGCCTCCGCCGCCGGTTGCCGCCGCCCCTCACCCGAGCCCCAAGCCCCGCCGCACCCCGCGCTCCCCCCGAGCCGCCGGAGCCCCGCCCCGACGAGGTACCTCGCTGCCTCGCCTCGTTCGTCGCCGGTTTTTGTTTAAAAAAGAAAAAACCATTCGTTTAAAAAAAACCCTAGATCGGTTTTTTTCGGTTTTATTATTTTGCAAGCGTTCACCGAACCGTTCATTTTAACGAACGCGTTCGTCGGTTTTTCTCTGTTAACGAAGGTCCGTTCTTTAAGCGTTCGTCCGTTTTTCTTTTTCGTCGGATTTTTCTGCGATTATCTCAGATTCGATTTCTGATCGAATCTTTGTTTCTGTTTAACTTCTCGCTCGTTTATCAGAATCAGGCGATTCAAGCGCCTAGAGTTTCGTCTCGAAATTCTCTTTCCGTTTAACCTACTCAAACAAGTTTTTGCTACAGTAAAATTTGACCTAGATCCAGATTAGTAAAGGAAGCTTGTTTCTTTCGCCGTTTGACTTTCGTTGCTTCTTTCGAGTTGATTCTTTTTGCAAACCGGAGTTCTTTAGTTGAACTTTCTGGTTGGATCTTTCATTCGAGTTTTACCTGTGCATTAGATGAGTACTGATTGTATGCTTGTTTGTTTGCGATAGAGTACCCGGAGTGTGCCGCTTGTTACTTCGAATCGCTAGGTTTTGCGGATCATCAGCAAGGCAAGTAACACTTTGATCATATACCTTCCATACCCAGTTTTTATTGCATTAGATCTATTCCTCAAACATTGCATGATTAGGATCTATTTAAATTGTGGGAACTGGGAAGTAGTTGAGGTAGTACCTATTGCCTGTTTTATCTATCAAACCCTTGGGAGTTACTTCTACGTTGCTACTTTATTGCCATGCTATGCTCGTAGACGTGGATTGGGTTTGAGTGAAATTCATGACAGATGTGAGATTGTTAATAATGGTTTACTTAAGGTGGCAACTAAAACTCACATCTGGGTGGATTGAGGCACCTGGAGAACCCAGTGTTGTCTGATTTTATAAGGTCCGCCACCCAGGCTCAAAGGGATCACAAGATTGTTCATGCTAGAAACTTCCGTGTGCAGCCACAAGCTATTATGGGCTCGAGCATAGTTGAGTAGGTTACATGATCTCTTGAAGAGGCGGGCTAGCAGATGTAGGGGAAAGTAGGTGTACCGGTCCATCCAGAGTAAAGAGTGATTGTTTCTGAAAGACTGTGTCTCGGTCATCCATTTCTCAAACACCATGCAGTGCGAGAAATAAAACGGAGGCGATCGAGTCTTGTGGGGAAAAGTGCGCAAACCTCTGCAGAGTGTACAAACTAATCATGGTTAGCCGTGTCCCCGGTTATGGACAACTTGAGTATCTAGTACCTGGATTATCATTTGAATCTCATCACCATGTTACTTTTAATTAATTTTGTTGGGTTAATGATGACACTTAATTGGGATTGAGTTGGAGGTACCTTCTCAATGTTTAACAACCACTATGATAGTTAAATAAAATTTATTCCTTTGTAGTAGGGAAAATTGGCTTTTCGCATAAACTTTAACCATAGAGCTTTCCACCAGCCATATATGCATGTAGTATAGCATTATTACTGTTCATTACTCTCTATGTGTTACTTTGCCAGCATATTCTATGTGCTGACCCGTTTTCGGGCTGCAACGTTTCATGTTGCAGACTTTTCAGACGACGAGTAAGGTGCCTTAGGTCGTGGTCTTATACTCAGTGATGCCGCTGGAGTTGATGGACTCACTTATCTTCCAAGTCTTCCGCTGTTATCGTATTAGATGGCCTTAAGCCATGTTTATCATACTTAATCTCTTTGGAGATATTCGATGTAATAAGTGTGTGATTGCTACTCTGTTATAAATCCTCCATTTGTACTGTGCGTGTCAGCATTACTGATCCAGGGATGACACTGGTGCACAGCAGCACAGACCATTTGAGGTCTGGTCGCTACAGGCTGTTTCTTGTATCTGATGGAGCATGAGGTTGGTTCAGCCCTCAAGTGGTGTAATAGCGGCTTTCGTACCAACAATCTTTTCCTTTCGCCAGAGGGAAATAATTCATTTAGAGTTTTTTATACGAGCTACGCATGACCTTTATTTATCTATCTAGATGGGAGAGATTAAGGGAACCATTGCTTTTCATATTCTATTATAGGTCATCGCTGGGAGTAAGGAATCTAGTTAGTTAGATGCTTAACCCAATCCACCAACTCGTGCGTGCATTTTCTTCTTTGTTTGGTTTTCGGGACCCCACGTACTAGTGATGGTGGAAAAAAGTGAAGTGAGGCTACTGCAGTCACAGCCCTCTCAGCACCTCTATCAATCGATGATTCAGCATCGCAAGAGTCATGTTTTAGCTGCCCTTCATAACGTCCCGCTGCCCGATACAAGGCCAAAAGCAGATCACCTCTTACTTAGTGCCAATTCTTTCAAAACTAGCCTAGCTTTTCACTCGTGCGTAGGTTCCAGAAGCATCTTCCATTCATTTCGATTTAGGTCTGGAATTCCAATAAGAAAATGGGATAAGGTCAAGAAGTATCAGGTTTTATCTTTCTTTTTTTGTATAGGTACCGGTACGATTAGGAAGCGTTTCCAACTCAGCTCTACCGTCATAGGTATGCCGAGTTGTTTATTATGCTCCAGTATCTCTCGGGCTATAGCCATCCTATCCGAGAGGTTTCTCTCATTAAATCTTTTTACATATGCTAACTGTCTAAACAAAACAACCCCCCAAACGCTAAAAATCAGACAAAGGAGAAAACAAAAGGGATAGGGATGGGCGGTTACGGTATGCGTGAGAACTTCCGATAAATTGGTACAAGTAGCTCCCATCGGAAAATGCCATCTTTTTCAGCTCCGCTCCCGAAAAGAGAAAGGAAAGGAGACTGATCTTGACGTCGGCGTTGGTTTTTCCAACGAAAAACAAGAACATTCTTTCCCGAAAAGGCATTCATTCATTGTTCGTTCTGTGCCAGGAACCAGATTTGAACTGGTGACACGAGGATTTTCAATCCTCTGCTCTACCAACTGAGCTATCCTGACTATTTATTGTGCATCATCCTAGTAGAGTACTTGTATCTATGTCAATTAAAGGGACTTAAAAGAGAAAAGTATTCTCAAATTGGACTTAGTAAATATCAGGATAATGATATGGATTGTGAATGACTTACTTAATAATAGGGATTACTTGCCTATACTATAATATGTTCATTTGTATGAATGGGATAAGATCCAAAGAAGTCAGTTCGGATCCGTTTGTGAAAGAGTAGAATAAGAAAGATAGTGAATCTTGTTTGAACCATTAATGAAAAAGAGAGGTTGGTACAATAGTTAGGAAGTCAAATGGGCTTTTTATTGGGGATAGAGGGACTTGACTTGAACCCTCACGATTTAGAAAGTCGACGGATTTTCCACTTACTAGAAATTTCATTGTGGTCGGTAACGTTGGTGAATTAACAGAAACGGAAAGAGAGGGATTCGAACCCTCGGTAAACAAAAGCCTACATAGAAGTTCCAATGCTACGCCTTGAACCACTCGGCCATCTCTCCTACATAATCTTATTATTGACCAGAAACTGAGTGAATAGCGAGTTTTCGTATCACTAAAGTACAGGTACAACCGATCACAGGTTCCATAGGGAGTTTGACTTCCTTTCCAATTTCATATTTCTCAACAACAACTTCTCTCATCCCCACGGATCTATTCAAAATTCTGGAATCATCCCATGTTTCTATTTCGATTGTATGGCGTGGCGTATACACGTTATCCAAACAGAACGTATGGTTACTTTACTCTATTTTCTCATGGCTTGTTAAACCTTTCTTTTTTCTTTTTGGATCATAACCAAAAACCGATGCCTTACCACTTGGCTATACTCCAAACGGGGGGAAGGCTCGATGAAAACGAGCTGGGATATAGATTTTTCAGAAGGAAGAGTTAGTTACCCTCGGTCTTCCTTCTTTCCCGGGAATCAAGGAAGTAGTAGTGGGACAGTCCTTTATTTCCCCCTTTAGACCAACTACAACAAGCTCGCTCCTTAGGTTAGCTCTCTGCTCTACCTATTTGTTTGCAATGCCTTGCTTATCAAAATAGGCCTTTCTGTAACCTGACCTTACGCTGAAAAACTGCACTTGTTGGCTCTGCGTCCACTGAAACTTATGAAAATTAAATATTATTCTATCGATATCTTCAAGAGTTCCCTAACCCCCTGACTGAGAGTGCTATGATGGGCTATTGAAGTTCGTCCCTGCGGCACGGTGGGGCAGTGCAAATCCTTTCATTAATGAAGTTCCGCCCTGACACTCCCATTATTGGCTTCCTTCACTAGGGACCGCTCGGGCGAAGGCAGAGCATGGAATGATCGTAGGGGCATCCTTCCTAGGTGGAAAAGACGTGTGTGACTAAAACCAGGAGGAGAAATCCATTTTCAAATGGCGACAGAAAGAAAGGAATCACGAAATAGAAGAAAAAGTGCACTGTGCTGGCAAATGTGGAGAATAGCCATCCATCTTTCATCAATGAAATTGTTCCGTATGGGTAGCAAATACACATATCAGAAGAGCCAACCCGAAAGCACTTGCTTCAAAGAAGCAGCAGTTACCAAGAAATTCCTGTTTCAAGTCAGTATATCTCGATAGAACCAATTCCAATCCAGGTAGTGTGAACAGAGGATGTGGATGTTCTGTTTCCTTGCCTTGTCAAGCATTTCATCTGACACTCTATCTATACTATAGCTAGATCAATTCCTATTCTTTCTTCCAGGCGACTTTACTCCAAATAATTTTTCCTTCTTATCTTGACTCGATCTCACGAAATTGGATTGATTGGCACACCGCGCATCTGGCATTCGCTTCTCCTATCTATCTCTTCCAACTAAGCTGATCACTGGAAAATATGAAATCCTGCAAGCAATCATTCCAGAGCCAACTATGAAGATACCTGGTCTTCCACTCTGTTCAATGGAGGAAAGACAAGAAAGTAAACAATTCTTCAAAGGAATTGGCTCTACCGGAACAGAGGAATTGGCTCGCTCCTTCGCTCGCTGGGTAAGCATAGAATGCACACCAGTCTGGTATCAAAGCGTATCTACTTGAAAAGGAGACTACTTGAACAGATGAAATGGAAGGAAGAAATGAAAGTTCAATCTACCAACGTAGAGTCCGCCCCTCCCAGGAAGAAGAAATTTGCTACTTTGGCTCATCAGTTGGTAAGTCTGTCTATGAAGTTCAGTGCCCAGAAAAGAGAAAAAAGACCAAAACAAGCTTTTTCAAGCTCTACAAGTCCTATATATATAGTGTTCCACTAGATAGCCGTGTTAAACTAGTCCAGTCTTGCCGAGTGGCCTTATCTTCTGGTTACCTAGTCCGGTACTTCTACTTCGAGAGTGAGTTAGTAAACAGGATCAACTTTATGATCCATTTTGAGAAATTGCAATCACAGAATCAGAACGAGTGGGTCTAGAGTCCATCCTCACACAGTTGAAATGCTGCTTCTCCCTTCTCCTTTCCAAAAGAAAGTGGATCTCATAGCCTCTGACAATTCGAAAAGTAGGTCTCAGTCTCATTTTCAGATGCAATTTTCCACCGGAAAGAGAATCCCATATTCTTTAAGCCAAGCCGCCAATCCTAGGGTCAATGCGGAACAGGAAACCATTGCTATTTGAGCAGTTAGAGAATCAAAATTCCACTCATTTAGAAATCGATCGGCGAATGCCAGAGGAAGGATAAGGGGAGCCTACACCAACGTAGTCTTAGCCCTAGAACACATGGAGCTTGGAGCACTGATAATAAGTCTGTCTGATTTTCAAGGAGTTTATGAACAATCACCACATCCATATTGAGGAGAAAGCTCACTCAGGCTACTGAACTTGTAAATACAGTTGCGCTCATGATAGGGATTCCGTTTATGGCGTGAGGTGAAGTTAGAAGCATACCTGGATATATACTCATAGTGGCTTCCATACCTATCTCCGGTAGAACTAACAAAATAGAAACCTATGACTAGTAGACTCATATGAAAACTTGAAAGATCTATTTCATTAGAAGAGAAAGTTCACTAATCTATGGCCTAGAAAGCCAAAAGAAATGATCAGTCCAATGACAGAAGGACAGAAGCGCGTTCCCTTCGTCCTTAATGTGCGTCCACAGCTTACTCGAGTGCTTGAGATATTCATTTGGTTTAAGGCACCTTCATCGTAGGAAGGAAAAAACCCGGATCCCCGGGCGGATCATTCCCTCTAACAAGCTAAACAAGAGTCCAGGAGCGAGAGAGGAAAATCCAAAGTGCAAATAACATAATGTGAAAAAAGAAAAAAGTTCTATTGAGTTGTTGAAAAAAAAGGCACTTTAGAAGCGAAAGTAGGCTATTCTCGTAAAGGAATATCGTAACGGGCGACTAGGTAATATAGAAGGCCGACCCACCCGAATCTCTTGGTGGCCTTTCCCTCGGCTTCCATCGCAGAAGATGTCAGCAATAGCAATCCTTCAGTCAATAGAATTAGTAACTATACTACTTAAATAGTGAAATACCAACCAACACATAAAGCAATAACCAGATAGATAGAATGATAATAGGTAATACGAAGATATCAACACAGCCGGAGTCACGAGGCTCGATAATGACCAATGGGTTAGGATCTGAGGAAGCTTAGTTTGGATGATGGAATATTCGCTGTTCTGATTGTTGAGATACTGCAAATCCACTTATCCAACAATTTCAGTCCATTTTCCTACTTTTTCTGCAAGGGGTTCAAGGGGAAAGCATTATTATATCCTTAATATGACTCTCTGTCACACGGATGCTACTGGGCTGCTACAAAACCCCTATAGTCGAAAAAAAGATCGAAACATGGATAAAACGTAGGATAACCCAGATCACTCAGACTAGCTGAACTCTCCAGAACAAACACAACCTAGGTGGTTTGACTAACGTTTTGGCACATTAGACTAACCTAAGACAACTCCTGGCTACATTCAGTCCTATCGAGATACAAGCTGTTACCAACCTGATACAACGCAAGTCACAAGCTTGACACAGCAAGAATGGCTGCAACTGACAACTCCTGCATCTGAGAT
This sequence comes from Aegilops tauschii subsp. strangulata, assembly GCF_002575655.3. Taxonomy (NCBI): domain Eukaryota; kingdom Viridiplantae; phylum Streptophyta; class Magnoliopsida; order Poales; family Poaceae; genus Aegilops; species Aegilops tauschii. The sequence continues at coordinate 127,683,184 of NC_053038.3, read as the reverse complement.
TGACAACTCTAGTAACAGAGAATGACAACTCCTGCAACAGATATTGACAGAGCATGACACTCTCAACTGAGCTCAATCCAGCTGTGAACAATAAACAACACTGAAAGTAAACAACACGGTTATCACAAAACTTGGATTCCGGATTACAACACTATAGGCAATGAACCACCACTAACGGCCCATAACGTTAGCTGATAGCCGCTGACCGTGGAGTACTTGCCGATCCATCAACGAGGACTGTATCATTTAGCGAGCTAAAAACTTAAGGAACATGTATGTGAGAGTTCCACTTTAGCTCCC